>NC_073392.1:39871903-40001903 GCF_028641065.1 Leucoraja erinaceus | reverse complement strand
ATGTCATCCAGAGATGCTGCCTGATATGCTGAGTTACAAGAAAGCTGTGCTTTTTTTTGGAGATGAGAATGTTTTGTAAAGATGGTTGATTGGTGAAGAAACCACTGACAGCACATTTGAAAGAGGAGATCTTTAACAGAACACAGAGTGATATTAACCAATTTGAGGCCTAGGAATGAAAGTTGGGTGACTTTAGGTAGTTCATAAATTGCAATATGTGGAAGGAGGAAGAGGCGTTGGGAAAGCACGAGAGGCATTGGGACGGAATGAGATGAGTTTGGAGACAGGTTTATAGGATAAGAGCTGGGGAAGCCTGTTCTTACTATTTGTGGTGAAAGGAAAAGAGACAGTCAAGGGGACAATAGAGAAAGTTTGAACTCTACAAAGGAACCCAGACTTCTCTTTGCATTGCAGAGTAATACATGAATAGTTTTGGCAGATGAGAGCAAAGCACAGAAGTAATTTGCAAAAGTAGTTAGCTGGGTTCAACCACATTTGGCAGTGGATAGCCTAAATTAATTCAAGCCTTCAACCTTTAGATCTAAGGGAGCATGGATGAGCACTACATTGGGCTGCATCCAATTTGTGAGAGAGCTTCATTATTTTAAATGGTGTTAGCGAGTCAAAAGATCAAAGAAAAGATTCAGGTGAGTTGGTTGGTAGCTGCAACAAAAAGATCATTTGGAACGAAAGCAGAAGTGGCCATTCAGCGGCTCATGCCTGCCGTTCTATCAAGAAACATAATGGCTGATGTTTTAGCTCTGCTTCACTTTTCTAATAACATATCCCTGAACTCCCTTAAATTTCAAAGATCTATTAGCGACACTCTCCACCCTTCTCATCCCCACCTTTCTTATCTGGCATTCAAGCCCTCCACCCAGATCCACCTATTACCTGCCAACTCTTAGACCATCCCTTCCCCTCGCCTCCTTCTACCAGCTTCCTCCCCTCTTCTCCACCTCACTGAAGAAAGGTCTCGCCCCAAACCCGTCTGCATTTTTCCTCCACAGATGCTGTCAGGCCCACTAAGTTCCTCTGGTAGCTTATTTTTTTCAGTTTAGAATGTTCTTCATAACTGAGGTCCCTTAGCCTCTTGAGTCAAGAATTCCAAAGTTTACTAACCTCTGGCTGAATACATTTCTTACTGAGTCCCGGTCAACTTCTGATTTTCAGAGGGTAACCTCTGGTTCTAGACATAAATGTGAAGAAACTTCTTGGATGTACAGAAGGAAGTAAGATTTGAGGGAGAAAACGGATTTGGGATGAGAATAACTCCCTTGATGCCTGAGATGATGGGAGTGGTGAGGTTGGGACAAATGGTATGTTCGATGCTAGGGAAGTTTATGCGGAGGGAGAGATTTAAAGGGGAGAGGGCAGTTACTCTGCTAATGGAGGGTATGATGATCTGAGGTGAAGGCTGAATCTCCAAGCATGAGAAGTTGGACTTTCTTGAGTAATCTCTAGTATTGTTGCTTTTTATCTAGTATTTGTTTTTATAAGCCATGCCTTAAGGCGAGTAGTCTAATTAGTACCACTTGCTAGCTTTGTTTTGAATTTGCAGTGGGTATGCAGTAGCCAGCAGCAGTGACGATCGGCTGAATGAACCTCCGACATCGCTTGGACTTGTCCCTCATCAGGTGAGTCATCTCTCAGGCCCACCTCTCTGTTGCAGTGTATCAGTAACAGGTCATTCATGCCCACAATTGGACTTTTTGAAAACTGTTCATAACTTATTTATTGACATGACTTCCCCTTTGCAGGGAAACCTTGCTGAATCATAAAAAGTTGCACACCATAACATTCTGTGATATTAAGCCGAATATTGAACACCATGGTGTGAACATGCTTCGTTAATAGAAGCTGCGAGACAGTTCAGTACTTTGCGTCGTTTGTGTTCTTCAGTCCAGTGGCTGCTCTGCATCACGATCCATTGGCCTTGTATTGACGCTTCATCGTGATGCCGTTTCTACTAAACATTTGCTCATGTCGCTCTTGAAAGTATCAACAATAAATATTCTAATTGATGCAGCAACATACTAGGTTTTAGGGTGCTGTGGAAAGGTTCCTCCTTGCCGTACGCCTAAATGAGCTTACCCTACTTTTTTAAGATTGCATCACCTATACGTAATTGTGGATTAAGGTGCAGTGCAATAATCTACATTAAACTGTCCAGGTAAAGCCTCACAAGGTGTAGCAGACCAGTTTAGTTTCAAGATACAGTATAGAAACAGGCCCTTGGCCCAACTTTTCCTTGCCGAGCATCTTAGATAGTCCCATTAGTCCGCGTTTGGCAAAATAGCCCTCTAAGCCCCTCCCACCCATATACCTGTCCAAGTGTCTTTTATAGTTTTGGAGGAACTCAGCGAGACAGGCAGCATCTCTTGATAGAAGGAATGACGTTTCGGTCGTGACCTTTCTTCAGACATAGTAACCATATAACCATATAACAATTACAGCACGGAAACAGGCCATCTCGGCCCTACAAGTCCGTGCCGAACAACTTTTTTCCCTTAGTCCCACCTGCCTGCACTCATACCATAACCCTCCGTTCTCTTCTCATCCATATGCCTATCCAATTTATTTTTAAATGATACCAACGAACCTGCCGCCACCACTTCCACTGGAAGCTCATTCCACACCGCTACCACACTCTGAGTAAAGAAGCTCCCCCTCATGTTACCCCTAAACTTCTGTTCCTTAATTCTGAAGTCATGTCAGATAGTACCTGTCTCAACTATCTTTTCCAGCAGTTTGTTCCATATACCCTCCAATCTCTGAGCGGAAAGGTTTCCCCTCAGATTGCTATTATGTCTTGCTCCTCTCACCTTAAGCGTCTGTCCTTCCTTCTATTCCTGATTCCCCTGCCCTGGGTAAAAGTCCCTGTGCATTCACACCATCTCTTTCCCTCATGATTTTATACATTTTTATAAGATCACCTCTTAGCTCCTTGTGCTCCAAGGAATCAAGGCTTACCCTGCCCAACCTGTCTCTCTAGATCAGCTGGCCTGGCAACATTTGTGTAAATCTTCTCTTTCCAGCTTAATAGAAACATAGAAATTAGGTGCAGGAGTAGGCCATTCGGCCCTTCGAGCCTGCACCGCCATTCAATATGATCATGGCTGATCATCCAACTCAGTATCCCATACCTGCATCGCCACCATACCCCCTCCTAGCCACAAGGGCCACATCTAACTCCCTCTAAATATAGCCAGGCCTCAACTACCCTCTGTGGCAGAGAGTTCCAGAGATTCACCACTCTCTAATAACTCTTAATAACATCCTTCCTGTAGAAGGATGACACCGAACTCTGAATGCATCCTCACTAACATCTGCTGGAACAATGCGATAATTACCACTCTCAACCTCTCTGCCGATTTTCCTTAATTTCTTCTTATAAGACACTGGGTGCCAGCCCTTTGACAAAGTGTTTGATATTTCTGATCAGGCCCGGGAGATTTCTATATTTTCATGTGCCTTACGACGTGCAGCGCCTCCTCGACTAATTCGAACAGTCCTCAAAGTGTCTCTATTAACCATTCCACGTTACCCAGCCTTCATGTCCTTCTCCCTAGGAAAAACAGTGGAGAAATATTAATTGAGGACATTGCCAATATCCTACAGCTCCACATAAAGATGACAGCTTTGATTTCAGAGAGGAACTATTCCCTCTCTTGTTGCCCTCATTCCCTTAAAGTGCATAAAATCCCTTTGGATTCTCCTTAATTTTAACTGCCAGAGCTATTTCTGCACCCTGGTTTCCTTCTTAAGTACGCTCCTTCATCTCCTAAACTCCGACAGGGATACACTTGTCCCATTCATGTCTACAGCCATATCAAACTTCCTGAAGTCCATGGAGACCACACCCATAGATACTGGGTGTTTAAGAAGGAACTGCAGATGCTGGAAGATTGAAGGTAGACAAAAATGCTGGAGAAGCTCAGCGGGTGAGGCAGCATCTATGGAGCGATGGAAATAGGCAACGTTTCGGGACGAAACGTTGCCTATTTCCTTCGCTCCATAGATGCTGCCTCACCCGCTGAGTTTCTCCAGCATTTTTGTCTATCCATAGATACTGAACTGTCCACTTTGTTAGTGCTGTCGAAACAAGGGCACAAATCCCATTGGAATAGGGTGACATGCCTTGCCTCCCACAAGTGCTTGCAAACTCTTTTTGTTCAACTGCTCACTCTATCCATGATGATAAATTTCAGTCACATTCCCCATATCCAATGTAAAATTGACAGGTCTTCAATAAATAAACACAGCGATACTTTCAAAGCATTCCATGCCATCGGCATCTTATTTGTAAAAACATATTTATAGATTCTCTCCCTCCTTGATCTTCTTTTCCAATTCCTTAGTATTCCAAGAAAAATATTACATCGTTATTTCAGTGTTTTGTAAGGCACCTTTTCTTTCTGCCTTTGTGTTTGATTTACATTTATCCTGGGCTGTAGTTCGTGTTCAAGTTTTCTTCCATCCCGCCTTTGAGCGTCTTGCTTCCGCAAAGATGTCAAAGCCACAGAGAGGATGCAGAAGAGATGCCAGCGATGAGGAAGGATGAAAGAAACTGTAATTTGTGTCCCGAGGGACTCCATTGAGGCGTTCAGCCGACAATATAGTTGGCACGTACCCCTGGCATTCTGCTTGCCAATCTTCCAAGTCATTTATGCCTGGAAGAATCCAATGCTTAGCATATGAATGCAATAGCTAGCAGTACTAGTTAGAGGTTTTAACAGAGGGGTAAGAACAGCCTTTTTAAAATAAGCTTTATGTAATGAAATATTTGCGGTTTTGTTCCTCCCCCCCCATCCACAGTACCTTTTTAATCATCTTTCCAAGCTGTAAACTATCCTGACCATGAGCTGAGATGGATGGGTTGGCTTCAGTCCATCCAAGTCTGCAACCTGCAACAACATAGATAGCATAGTGTTACAGGATGTTTCTTCCCTACCCTCACCTCCTTTATGCAGGGTAATTGTCCACCACTGTGTTTCTACGGCAACCCAGTTGAAGTCAGGAAATTATCATGTACATAATTATAGATATCTACCCAGCTCCCTCTGAACTGTCCAATGGTGATTGAACCCATTCTGATGCTGGTTAGAAGCTCTTTGATCCACATGTGAACAATGGTATAAACTATAAGAAAAAAAACAAACTTGTAGATAAACAGGCCAAATATTTACATTGTGTAGGAAGCAAGAGCAGATGCTGGTTTACATCGAAGAAAGACACAAAATGCTGGAGTAACTCAGCGGGACAGGCAGCATCTCTGGAGAGACGGGTCTCGACCTGAAACATCACCCGAAACGTCACCTGTTCCTTCTCTCCAGTGATGCTGCCTGTCCCGCTGAGTTACTCCAGCACTTTGTGTCTATCTTTGGTTTAAACCAGCATCTGCACTTCCTTCGTACATATATATACAAACTCTGTACAGGCAGCACCTGTAGTCAAGGGAGAGGGAAACAAGATATGGAAGGATGCAAAAAACATGTAAGGTGTGTAAAGAAAAGATCAAAGCAGATGATGATTAGGAAATGTACAATTGTAAGGTTCATTGTTGGATGAAAGGAAGGTGACAATGAGGCATACAAACATCAAAATTAATCAGGAGGTCCAGAACAAGGGGTCACAGTTTAAGGATAAGGGGGAAGTCTTTTAGGACCGAGATGAGAAAAACATTTTTTTCACACAGTGGTGAATCTGTGGAATTCTCTGCCACAGGAGGTAGTTGAGGCCAGTTCATTGGCTATATTTAAGAGGGAGTTAGATGTGGCCCTTGTGGCTAAAGGGATCAGGGGGTATGGAGAGAAGGCAGGTACAGGGTACTGAGTTGGATGATCAGCCATGATCATATTGAATGGCGATGCAGGCTCAAAGGGCCGAATGGCCTACGCCTGCACCTATTTTCTATGTTTCTATGAAACTAGTAGGAGAACTAGGGTGGGGGTGGGACTGAGAGAAGAAAAGCAAAGGTTACTTGAAGTTGGAAAAATCAATTCATACTTTTGGGGTGTAAGCTGCCCAAGTGAAATATGAGGTGCTGTTCCTCCAATTTGCATTTGGCATCATTCTGACCGTGGAGGAGGCCTAGGACAGTTTGAGAATGAGAGGGGGAGTTTAGTGTATAGCAACCGGGAGTTCACGTAAGCCCAAGCAGACTGTTCTACAGATGGTCTAAATGTTGTTCTTTTCTGCTCTTTTTATTCTTGATTTATATTCCGTGATTACCTTCAGTTGCATTTAATTCCCTCGGCATTGCTATTATATCGCCATTGCAGCAGGAAATCTTCACTTATTATTCAGTTAAGTGTTTAACCCTGTAATCCTTGAGAATGTTTAAAAGAATAAATTGGCATTTCACGCCTCTGATGGCAGTAAAAGTTCTTGACTCTAGGTGGCGCCGCAATCAAACAAATATATTTGGTGCTGCATATCTGGAGTGTAGAAGAAGGAGGTGGGTTACATAGAAAATAGATGCAGGAGGAGGCCGTTTGGCCCTTCGAACCTGCACTGTGTTAATGCACTTGATAGATAGATAGATAGCCTTTTATTGTCATTCAGACCGAAGTCTGAACGAAATTGCAGCAGTCATACATATAATACCATACAATAAAACAACAATAAACACATATTAACATCCACCACAGTGAGTCCACCCAGCATCTCCTCACTGTGATGGAGGCAAAAGTCTTAGGTCACAGTCTCTTCCCTCCTCTTCTCCCTCTGCGCTGGGGCGATACCCCCCCCCCCCCGGGCGATGTTAAGAACAGTCCCGCGGCTCAAACACCGCGGCCCGGGGTGGTTGAAGCTGCCGCCCACCAGTCCTGCAGAAGCAGCTGCTGGCCCGCGGCACTTGAAATGTTTATTCATTGATGTGAGGACAGCAGGACACTAATGCGTTGTGGTTGCCCGATTCATAGAAGAAAATACAAAAGTTCATAGGATCAGAATTAGGCCATTCGGCCCATAGAGCCTACTCCGTCATTCAATCATGGCTGTCATTGCCTATCAAACCCATTCTCCTGCCTTCTCCCCATAACCATTAACACCCGTACTAGTCAAGAAATGCAAGGATGTGAGGAACCTGCACAGCACCATATGAGGCTAAATCTGTAATAATGAGGGATGCAGTATTAGAAGATTAGAAAAACTATAGAAAATGTATAATTGTAGTTTCTCTATGAGCGGCAGATGTAAGAGAGAGAGCCAATGTCCCATGGCAAGAGGGTCTAAAATTAGAGACCATATGTTTAATGTGAAGAGAGAGTGAGAGAGAGAGAGAGAGAGAGAGAGAAGGTTTAAAAGGAATCTGAAGGGTAGATTTTTCACACAGAAAGTAATTGTATCTGGAATGAGCTACTAGGATAGAATAGTGGAGGTAGGAACCCTAACAACCCTTGGAGAGGCACCTGGACAGATAGTTGAATCAACAAGACTAAAGGGCCTGTCCCACTTTCACAACTTAATTCACAACCTTTTTTACTCGTGGACATTTTTCATCAGGCTAGAAAAACACCCCGACCTACTTGTTGCCACGAGTACCTACGACTAGCATCACGACCTACCCTCGTGACGACCATTCTGCGAGTATGGGCCAAGGGCAAACTCGGCAGAGGTGGTGAAAGTGGGACAGGCCCTTTAGAGGGATGTGGAATTAATGAAGGCAACTGAGACGAGTTTAGATGGGTATGACGATCAGCATAGACACAGTGGGATGAAAGGCCTGTTTATGTATTGTATTGCTGTACAACTCTCTGACCCCATTAAATTCACAGGGTTACAGTTTTAAGATTGGTGTTTATGCATCATTACGAAATCCAGGGTTACACAAAAAAGCTGGAGAAACTCAGCTGGTGCAGCAGCATCTATGGAGCGAAGGAAATAGGCAACGTTTCGGCCCGAAACGTTGCCTATTTCCTTCGCTCCATAGATGCTGCTGCACCCGCTGAGTTTCTCCAGCTTTTTTGTGTAACCTTCGATTCTCCAGCATCTGCAGTTCCCTCTTAAACATTACGAAATCCATCTTGGGGAAATTATTCCGCTTACCAAGAATTAACGACAAGTAACAACTAAAAAAACAAGTTGCATTCATATCTCGCCTTGCACATTCTTTTACAAATGGGCATCTTTTAAACTGTGATTACTCTTGCAATGAAAGAAACATGTCTGTCAGTTTGCATGCTGCAAGCTCCCATAAGCAAGTGATAGTGACCAGATAATCGTTAAGTGAGGGATACATTTTATTCAGGACAGACGTCTTGCACTTTGTGAAGATAATGGGATGGGATTTCTAACATTATCCTCAAGTGTAGACAGGAATAATGTCCCATTCAAAAGGTGGAATATTTGAAAATGTTGCACTCCCTTGATGGATTTTTATACTCAAGTCTCAGGACTGTGACTTGAACCCACTGCTTTCTGACACAAGAGGGCTGCCAACTGAGAGACAGGTGCCACCTTTGCAATAAGCAGTTCACTTGAAAACTGGAGTATTAAAGGATCTGGGGAGAACTGGGAGCTTGATAGAGATGAAACAAAATGACAACCCTGGCCATTTTCAACTGCAGCAATTGATTCAATGGTGGCAGAAACAAGTGATATCAGCCGACCAACCTTTACAACAGCAACTAATAATTCCTCTCTTGCAGATCCGTGGCTTCTTGTCAAGGTTTGACAATGTCCTCCCAGCAAGTCTAGCGTTTGATAAGTGCACAGCATGCTCATCAGTGGTAAGTGCCTTCTGCAGTAGACTTGTGGCGAACATCCAAAGTTTCATATAAAATCAAAAAGCGGATCTTGTGATTCTGCAATAATACCAGAAAATACTGGCAAAGTTGAACAGGTAGCATCTGTGTAGAGATGATGTTTCAAATCCGTGACCTAGATCAGTACTGGAAAAGTGCAAAATCAAGTGTGTTTTCGGTTGCAGAGAAGGGAAAGAAAAAAAAGATTGTCTGTGATTAGGTGAAGGCGAAAAATCTCTGGTTGATCCAGATAACGCAGTTGGCGTTGTCTCAGACAGAGTGATTGATGATTGTTTGTCGTAGCTTATCTGTCTGGAGGAGGTGTCAAAAGAGTGCAGACAGAGGGAAGAAGGAAGCAGACAATGTTGTGAAATGCTGAAAACACTGGCCGCTGGAAAACTGAAATAAAAGAGAGAATGCTGAAAATACTCACCACGTCAGGTTGCATCTGAGGAGAGAGAAAACCCTAAATTAATCTTGCAGTTTACTGATGTGTCAGAATTGATCAATTCTTACACATATTAGAGAAGGCTGGCTGACAGGCAGAACTGCAGATACAACTGCAGATAGTGATCAAAACGCAATGCGATGGAGTATCTCAACAGATCAGGCAGCTTCTGTGGAGGGAATGGAAGGATCATGTTTCGGGTCGGGACTCTTCTCCAGATTTTTGACAGAGAAAGCAGGATATTTGAAATTCGTGATCTTTCAGTGTCTTGTCACTTTAATTGTACCTTGACCTCTGCCTTTGCACTTCTGCCCTGTTCCAATGCACCTCACTTTCTGTGTAGCAAGTTGCAGCCTTTGGGACTTATCACTCAATTCAGCAATTTTAGATAACCAGCCTTTCCTGTTTGTGTCAGAAGTAGCTAGTTCTAATGTGGGCAATGAACCTATAATGTTAATTTAGCGTCTGCAAAACGATTCAACTTGCTGAGAATTTACAGAACTCACTTTTTATTTAGTATCCAATAACTGCCGTATTCTGCATCCCCTGATCCCCTTATTTACAAGGGCCACATCTAACCCTCTCTTATCTATAGCCATTTAACTGGCCTCCTGGTAGGACATGTGGAATAGGAATTCTATATTGCCACCACTGACTGTGCACAGTGAGATTCGTTGCTTGCGTATCCCGGTTTTAAAATAGCGGCCACCTACAGCCTTGACAAAGTTACCCCGTCCTGCCGGCTTCCTACTTTTCGGGTACCCCCCCCCCCCATCTAGCCTGTCAGTCCCCCCCATGAATGGTCCTAAGTTTCTATAAGATCCCCCCCTCATGGTCTCCTCCGCGGGGATAGTACCCCGCGAGGCATCGATCCAGCGACGAGGCTTTACCACCACCTGACAGTTTGTGTCGCCGCCACCGTGGGCAATGAACCTCGCCACTGTCGCGTCTGGAAAAATGATTTAACCTGAGAATTTACAGAACTTACTTTTTATTTAGATGGTGCCCTGCATCTCACAGATCCTCGTTATTTTGTTTTTCTCCCCTCGCCCCTTTGCCCGGACTGGGCTTTATCCCACCTGATCTTCCGGGCCCCGACCAAACAGCCACTGGTAGGAATATCTGCACTGAACAGGAATGCCAAGACAACTCTTATGTGCCTGCATGTGATCCCTAGGCTGCATATCCAAAATTCAAAAGTGCTTGCGTACCCAATGTCACATTGTAGCGGCCTCCACCTACGTATCCCACAAAGGTACAACGCCCACCGCCACCTACCTTTGTCTGTAATGACCCCGCGCATATCCCCCCACGCTTTCCTCCATTGCACTTTAAGTTATATATTCTCTAGTATTTGATCCTCCGCGGGGTTGAAATAGGTTGTGACATCGACGCACCGACGTCTCTTTAATAACCCGCAACACCCCATCGCTCTACCGATCCCCCCCCCACACTCGGAACCACTTCATGCCTCCGTGGTGCCCACCCGGGCCCCAGCCTCGGACTCCATCGCCCGCTTTTCGCCCCTCCTGGGCTTCTACCCACGACTCCAGCCACATCTTGCCAAACTCCCACTGGCCCACAATATCCGCAAAGAACATGATGCCAAGATCAACTTTATGGGCATAATCCATTCCCTCCCCTCCCTGCATACCATGCCCCTATTCAAAAGTCACTTTGTCACTATGCATCTGCCTCCAGAGATATCCCACACTTGTCGCTTTACCACCCACACTCGGTGTAAAAATAATTACTCCACACATATCCTTTACACTTTCCCCCTCGAGGTTCAAGTGCATATTCTCTAGTATTTCATTTTTTGCATCCGCTGCTAATAGGTTGTGACTGATCTCACCAGGGTCTCTTCACCAACCCGTAGGCTTGGCGATTGTTCTCCCCACCACCCCCCCCGGTCCGCAATAAACAAACCAGATCTCCCTGTGGCTCAGCCTTCAACCCCACTAGCCATTACATACAACAATAGTCCTCCGTCATTTTTGCCATCCTCCAAGAGTGAGCACCATCGGATATTGGAGGAGCATCTCCCCCGTATTCTGCTTGGGCAAAGTCTGCACCCCCGTAACTTTCTGGGCAATGACCTCCCCATTTCCGGTAGCCATGCTGTCTCCCCCCCTTCTCGGCTCCCTCAGCAACCGCTGGATGCTCACTCTTCGCTTTACCTCCCCCCCCCCCCCCCCCCATTCCAATCCAAGCATAAGTCTGAAGACAGAGGTTCACCATGCACCTCCTAATTGTTTCTATTGCATTGCGATAGTCCCTGCCTCAACTGACCTCCTCTGGCAGGCTTGGCGATTGTTTACACCCACCACCTTTTGCTGTCCGCATTAACCAACCTAATTTCCCTGTGGCTCAGCACTTCAACTCCCCCTCCCATTCAGAATCAGACTTTTCTGTCCTGGGCCTCCTCCATTGCCAGAGTGAGCACCATCGGAAATTGGAGGAGCAGCACCTCATATTCCGCTTGGGCAATCTGCACTCCAAGGAACATTGATTCCCAATTTACGGTAACCTCTCCCTATAGTTCTGATTCTCGAGTCCCCTCAGCCCTCTGTAAATATTCTTTGTACCTTTTCCAGCTTGACAACATCTTTCCTATAAAATGGTGCCTGGAACTGAACACAATACGCTAAATGTGGCTTCACAAACGTCGTACACAACTGCAACATGACGTCCCAGCTTCTATACTCAATACTCTGACTCATGTAGCCCATGTGCCAAAGCCTTTTTTGACCACCCTACCTGCCTGTGATGCCACCTTCAAGGAACCATGTACCTGTGCTCCTCGATCCCTTTGCTCTACAACACTACCCAGAGCCCTACCATTCAGTGTAGATCCTGCCCATGTTAGAGTTCCCAAACACCTCACATTTTGCTGTATTAAATAAATTCCATCAACCATTTCTCAGCCCAGCTGGCCAACCGATCAAGATCCTGTTGCAATTTTTCACACCCATCTTCACTATTTCCAATACCACCCACTTTTGTATCATAGAAAATAGGTGCAGGAGGAGGCCATTCGGCCCTTTGAGCCAGCACCGCCATTCATTGTGTTCATGGCTGATCGTCGCCAATCAATAACCCGTGCCTGCCTTCTCCCCATATCCCTTGATTTCACTAGCCCCTAGAGCTCTATCTAACTCTCTCCTAAATTCATCCAGTGACTTGGCCTCCACTGCCCTCTATGGCAGGGAATTCCACAAATTCACAACTCTCTGGGTGAATTTTTTTTTTCTCTCACCTCAGTCTTAAATGGCCTCCCCTTTATTCTAAGACTGTGGCCCCTGGTTCTGGACTCGGCCAACATTGGGAAAGATTTTCCTGCATCTAGCTTGTCTAGTCCTTTTATAATTTTATATGCTTCTATGAGAACCCCCTCATCCTTCTAAACTCCAGTATCATCTGCAAGCTTGTTCAGCTTGCCATGTACGTTCTCATCCAACATATTTCTGTCAGGTCTCCCCACAATCTCCGGGGATCCGGGGAAAACAATCCAAGTCTGGCCAACCGCGCCCTGTAGCTAATACCACATAATCCAGACAACATTATGGTAAACCCCCTCTTCAATCTTTCCAATGCCTCCACATCCTTCCTGTAATGGGGAAAACAGAACTGCATGCAATACACCAAATACAGCCTACCCAAAGCCCTGTAAAATTGCATCATGACTTCCTGACTCTTATCTATAGGTGTACACTGATATCTTGTCGGTGACAGCAACACAATTTGTCTTTTGGATTCTCTTGGTCTCCATCATATATCGCAGATCTATTTTATTCTTTCCTCCTTGAACCCTTCTTTGCGAGTTAAAATATGCTTGTTTTCTCACACGTTGCGAATTGCAAAGTCACTGATCTGAAATGTTAACTCCATTTACCTTCCACAGTTGCTGACCTACTGAGAAATTATCTCTCCACAGATGCTGAGCTAGTGAGAACCCCCTGAATTAAAAAATCTCCTGTTGCATCACTGATCCTTGCCCAGGTTTAAAATGAAAATCATTCTTCTGATATTTAAGCAAGCTCTTTATATGTTTTATAATTCTCCTTTTATATCAACAATGATAATACTTCATCATAGACTGCAGGAGTGCATGGTTTCCCAGCTTATTCATTTTTCTTTCTTGTTTCCTAAACCCTCCCAGCATTAGTGTGAGTGGGAGACATTCTCCACACCTATTCTCCCACTGAGCTTCAAAGCATTGTGCTGCTGTCTCATTTGTACACGCTCGTTTTTAGTGCCTTTAAAGTATTCGTTATGTTTTCATTGGTGTAAATGACCATCCAGAAAATAGCATGCTTTATTCCAGTCTTTATGATGGATCCTTATTGTAAATTAGCTATTTGAACTACATCAGCCTGTCCTAATGATTAATGTTTTGTGCAGTTGTTAACATTTATACTGCTGTGAATAAATATTTTTACTTCCGTTTATTTGCTTTGGGGGGGAAAGTGGAGTACATTCATATCAAGATCAAAAGAACAGATTTAAAGGAAAATTGAAAGGCTGCAGATTTGCCAGGTTTCACATCTTTGTGAGGCAGTGATTCAGTTGTACTTCTTCCAATCTAATCTACTGCATTGGGTGTTCACAATGTGGTCTCCTGTGTAATTGAGACTCTGAACAAAGGTTGGATGACTGCCACATGGCATACTTGCATTCATCCTGAGCTTCTGTTGACCACTTTAGCTCTTCATACCACCCCCACGCCGACCTGCCTGTCTGTCTGTCTGTCTGTCTGGTCTTCTGCGCTGATATATAACAGGTCCAAAGTAATTTGGAGGAACATCACCTCAACTTCAGTCAGCCTTCCAGATTTAATATTCAATTTCAGTGCTTCTAGTATTGTACTCCCTTCTGAATACTCCCATTTCAGTCTGTCTGTCCAAATTCAAAACTTGTGCATAAGTTGCACAAACTTGTGCAGAAGTTGGCTTCAACTTATTCTGTGACGGATGCGAAGGATTTTGTAGATGCATGCGCGTTGAGGCACCTGCTGTAAGTAGCATTGTACAGTTTAATATGTAATGGAGAAAATTACCCATAGAAATTAATTTCCAGGCATTTACATGGGAAATTGCCGCTTAGATTAATCTTAAACTCCCGATGGTATTCATTGTAATTTAGATGGAAATACTAGAAACTTGCTAGTGCCCCTGGAACAAGAACCAGCTCTGGAGTTATTATCTTGTGGACATAACGTGGAAAAACAGTGCAAAGTAACGTGTCCCTCCATTAATGGCTCAATGGAAATGTTCTGTTGCATGATCACCATTTTATATCCATTGTTTTACCTGGTTTATTGTTAGACAATGTGTATAATGTTAATAGCTCAGGAACACCAGTTTTACTTTGTGTGAGGATGATTGTTCATCCTCATTTTTCAAGCTGGCAGTCATGGCTAAGTGGTGGCGTTCCAGTCAGTGAGACACCTTACTGTTGGTTCAGGCCCTATTTCAGAGACTTGAGCACAGGATCTGGGTGACACTGAGGGGGGGGGGGGGGGGGGGGGCAGTATTCCTGTTCTTCTACTGAGACGTGTTTCACATTGTAATTGAGTGGATCCCAGGGAAGACGTTAGGGATTGTGAATGAGGGGTTAAATGTGAGGCGTATGAGATAGAGATGGGAAATATATGGACTATGAGAGGATTTAACTCCTAGGCCTCACCCACAAGGAGCTAGTTTAAAGATAAAGACTTTAGATTAATTGGCTTTGGGGAAAAGTTGTTAATTGTTCCTAGTGTGTAGGATCGTACTGGTGTACGGAGATTGCTGGTCGGCACGGACTCGGAGGGCTTGATTCCGTGCTGTATCTCTAAACGCAACTAAACCAAATCAAGATCTCAAACTCAGCGCAAACCCCACAGTCTATTGAAAAACAAATCTCTGCCCCTTTCCTTCCCCCCGTCCCCCTCCCATACACTCCTACCCACAGTAGGTGCCTCGAAGCACAGCTGTTTCTACCAAATCCATTGGTAGAATTAGTTAACTAACATTAGCATCCTTGCTCTAGCCATTGTCTCCAACAGCAAGGTTCTAATTGACCTCAATGATCCAATAGGCAGGCCTTGTCATTTACACACCCAACGTCAGACCCCCAAAGCAGATACACTATTCCAAGCTCTATCACATCAAGAGATCACCAGGTGGACTTAAGAAAAGGCTCAAGGGCATTCTCCTGAGTGTAACATCCCACCAACTCATAGGAATCCCGGGCTCATGTTCATTGAAAATGGAGAAGGAACATTCAGCTACTTCATAGACATTGAGGCTACTTCATACGATCGCCCAGCAGCCTCAAGGGACCCAATTCATGTCAGGCACCACCTTCCCAAAGTGTGACACAAAACTTCACATAGCCCCGGCATTCCCTATCTCTCTATCCCTCCCCCATCCAAGTCGCACTAGCTTCTCTTTTTCACCCTACAAACAGCTTACAATGGCCTGTTTCCTTTATCATTGTTACGTTTTTGAATATCTTTCATTCATTGTTATATACCTCTCCACATCATTGTCTTTACCTCTCATTTACCTTATCCCGAACCAGTCTGAAGAATGGTCTCGATCCGAAACGTTACCCATTCTTTCTCTCCAGAGATGCTGCCTGTCCCGCTGAATTACTCCAGCTTGTTGTGTCTATCTGTGTGACCTATATAGACCTTGCATAGCTGGAGTGGAATCATTGCCTATCTCAAGGGACTGCTGAAGAAGAAAAGGACTTGCCCACATTGAGCTGAAAGTGTACCGTTTTGAAAGACAGTAGTTTGGTTTGTTGGAGATTATTGGCTGACTCTAAAGGTAGACTAAGCAGCAAGTCAATGAGAATCAGAGGGGGGAATTTGACTTGCATTTTAAAGAGGAAAAGATGCTCTCTCATAACTTCTGGTCCAACAGTTAAGCTTTAGCCTCAGAGCATCTCTTCTGTCTCTGACCTTATTCAACCTGGTAGACATCCTCATGAACTGCCCTACTCAAGCCCTCATTAAAGATCATGTTATAGTAGTAAAATTAGGTCATTCGGCCCATCAAGTGTATACCGCCATTCAATCATGGCTGATCTATCTCTTCTAACCCCATTATCCTGCCTTCTCCCCATAACCTCTGACATTAAAATAAATTTGGGCACTCTTTCTCATAATGGGACACCACTTTGTAAATTGCCGAAGCTTTTAAAAGTTTTGTTTGAGATCACTTAATCATGACTTAGCTTATTTCCCCCAAGGATTAAGATTATACGTGTGTCTAAAGATTGCAGAAATGTCTGTGGATATCATATTTTTTAATCCATTTGAAAATGTAATCTATTCTTTGTTTTATTGCCAGAAAAATTGTAATCAAATAGATTAAACTGAAAAAATCCAGTGCATAACGAAGCAGATAGTCACAGACATTTTTGTGAGGTTTATCAGGATCTACGGCCAGTTAGGAGGCTGGAACTGGCAATGTCCTGTACAATACGATATGATACGATACAATAGCACTTCATTTGTTCCAGGAGGGAATTTCGTCTGCCTCCAGCCAGAGAACACAACACGATACGTGAAACGTGAAATTATATATACACATACACATACACTCATGCGCACACATAATAGTGCAATAATAACAATAATAGTCTATTGAAGCAAGACCAGACAGGTTGAGTGAAAAAGTTTTTATTTACAGAAAACAAAACCAAAACTCATGACAACCACATGCCTAGCTGAGCTTACAAACACGGCTCCTGTCGCTGGGAGGAGCGCTGAATAACTGGCTTAAAGCCCACGAATGAACCCCTGCGGTCATGCCACCGTGCCGACCAATGACGGGGGTTCTGACTTGCCAGCCCCACCACTAGGTGCCGCTGCAGGCCCCCCCCCCCCACCCCCCAGAACCAGAGGAAAGGAAACGAGCAGGAGTCCGAAGCAGGCAGCCAGACCGTGTTGGGACAGGGGGAACTGGCATAACAGGCTCAACAGGTGCAACCGGCGAGAGTGGGATGGCCAGCGGACGACCTCTACGCCGGGCTGTCGACATCCAGATGCCCGGGCTTGAGGCGGGCCACCGAAACTATCTCCTCCCGGCCCGGCCGCAACACCCTGAAAGGACCCTAACAAAGGCCACTGCAGTGCAGTCCGATGCCAGTCACTGCAGATGAAAACAAAATGGCAATCCTAGAGCGCAGGTAGAACGTAAGAAGGAGCAACACCGTGGAGAGATGTTGGAACAGGAGCCAGTCCACCCACTTTCACCCGAAGGTGCGCCAGCACAGACGAAGTGGGCTCCTGCGGCCCCCGAACTGCAGGAATGAAATCACCAGGCACCCTCAGCGGGGATCCGTACACCAGCTCCGTAGAGGATGTGTCCAAATCCGCCTTAGTGTGGATCCCCAGCAACACCCATGGCAACGCATCCACCCAGTCAGGGCACGTGCTTTAAACGCGGACCTCAGGTGCCGGTGAAACCACTCCACTAACCCGTTGGCCTGAGGATGGTACGCAGTTGTATGATGCAGCAGCGCACTGTACAGCTGAGCCATGGCCGACCACAGGGCAGAGGTGGACTGGGCACCTCGGCCTGAAGGGATGTCAGCAGGAACTCCAAAACGTGCTACCCAGTGGGCCGCGGGAGCCCAAGCACAAGTCGCAGTTAGGGAGAAGGATGGCATCGGACCACCGTGTGAAACGATCCACAATCGTGAGCAGGTGGGTGACACCCCGGGACGTTGGCAGAGGACCCACCAGGTCGACATGAATGTGCTCAAACCGGTGTTGAGGGACAACGAAATCCTGGAGCAGCGCACGTACATGCCGCTGAATCTTGGACTTCTGGCAGGGAATGCAGGCTGTGGCCCAGGCCCCAACCTGCCTGTGGAGGCACTGCCAGACGAACTTGGCCGCCACCAACGCAGAAGTCGCCCAGATGGAAGGGTGGGCCAGACCGTGGATGGAGTCGAGCACAGGGATGATGGGCCGCGGCTGCCCAGTGGAGACATCACACAGAACTGTTACACCTGAGGGTCTGAGCAGGACATCTTATAACACCAACCCCGAAACAGCATCACGATAGGCTATCATCTCGTCCCCATCCCGTTGCGCAGCAGCCAGCCCAGAATACGGGCCACGGACAGCACGGCATGGACCGCAGGATGCGATACCTGGTTAAGTTTTCCCTCCACATGCCGGACATCGGTAGTAAACTCGGAGACAAACGCCAGATGCCGCTGTTGGCGAGCAGACCAGGGGTCGGACACCTTCGTGAATGTAAACGTCACGGGCTTGTGGTTGGTAAACGCCGTGAAGGGCCTGCCCTCCAGGAAATACCTGAAATGCTGGACAGACAAATAAAGGAGTTCACGGTTGAATGCACTGTAGTTCCTTCAGTGGGGGTCGCAGGTGCCGGCAGAAAAAGGCAAGCGGCTGCCAGTGACAATCGATAAACTGCTCGAGGATCCCCCCGACGGCAGCATCCGAAGCGTCAACAGCGAGGCGGTTGGGGCAGCAGCCCGCAGGTGCACGAGCATGGTGGCGTGGGCCAGCGCCTCCTTGGCACCGTCAAAAGCGGCCTTGGTCTCGGCGTCCCACACCAGGACCCGCGGTTTGCCGGCCAGGCACTAGAACAAAGGCCGCATGACCCGGGCCGCCACCGGCACAAAACGATGATAAAAATTAATCCTCCCCATGAACTCCTGGAGCCCTCTAATGGTGTACGGCCGGGGAAACTGCTGAATCGCCTCCACTTTGGCAGGGAGAGGATTAGCGTCTTGTGGGGTAACGTGTTGTCCGTGGAAGGAAATGGAGCCGAGACCAAACTGGCACTTGGTGACGTTAATAATGAGCCTGTGGTCCCGGAGCCAATGGAACAGTACCCAGAGGGGTGCACAGTGCTGCTGGCGGGAGCCGCTGGCAACCAGAATGTCATCCAGGTAAATAAATATAAAGTCCAATCCCCGGCCGACCATGTCCGTAAGCCGCTGAAAAGCCTGCGCAGCATTCTTGAGGCCTAAAGTCATCCGCAACCACTCAAACAGGCCGAACGGGGTCATGATGGCGGTCTTGGGCACATCATCGGGGTGGACTGGGATCTGGTGGTACCCGCACACCAGATCCACCTTGGAGAAAATTGTAGCCCCTTCCAAGTGGGCTGTGGTCTTGGATGTGCGGACTGGGTAGCGAACAGCGGTCGTGATGGTGTTAAGACGACGGTAGTCCCCACACGGCCTCCACCGGCCGGACGACTTGGGAACCATATGGAGTGGAGAAGCACGTGGGCTGTTAGAGCGCCGCACAATACCCATGTCCTCCATCCGCTGAAACTCCTCCTTAGCCAACCGCAGCTTGTCAGGCGGGATCCTGCGCACATGTGCGTGAAGCGGAGGGCCGGTGGTAAGGATGTGATGGACGATTCCCATACTGAGGGGTGGCCGGGTGAAACTGAAGGGTCAGGATCTCTGAAAACTCGGCCATCCGCATCCGACACCGATCCAAGATGCGGGCAGGAGGAAACCGCGGGCCGCGGTGAAGCGTGCGGGAGGGACTCCGGATGAACGAGGTGCTGGCCCCAGACGTCAACCAGGAGGGAAAAGGCCCATAAAAAATCGGCGCCTAGCAGTGGCTGGGAGACATCCGCAATCATAAACGGCCACGAGTAACAGCGAGAGTCTAAAACGAGGGAAACGGTGCGAGTACATTACGTGCGGATGGGGCTGCCGTTGACAGCGGTCATGGCAGGGCCTGTCTTACCAGCACGAGTATCGACCCCGGGCAGAGGTAAGATGCTGAGCTCAGCCTCAGTGTCCACTAGAAATCAGAGCCCAGAATGGCGGTCCCGGGTGTAGAGGCGATGTTTCTGGCACCCCAGCGTTGGTGGTAATAACACCACTGGCGCTTACTGTGATCCTTGTCGGTCGGCTGCGGCGCGGCGCTGTCGGCCGATGGTGGAACGTCCGTCGAGGCTGTTGCGTAGGCGCGGACACCCAGCTGATGGGAACACAGTCCTACTGCTTGGCGAGCCACAGCTCGTCCGCCCGTTCGGCGAGCTGCAGGGAGTCAGCAAAGTCACACCTGGCGAGGAGCAGGCGGATGTCATCGGGCATTTGCTCCAGGAAAGCCTGCTCAAACAGGAGACAAGGCTGGTGGCCGCCCATGAGCGACAGCATCTCGCTCATTAACACCGACAGCTTACGATCGCCGAGGCAGTCGATGTGTAAAAGCCGGGCCACGCGATCGCGGTGGCTGAGCCCGAAGGTACGCAGCAGCAGCGCCTTGAGACCCTCATATTTATTGGTGGCGGGCGGATTCTGCAGATAAGAGAGCAAACGGGTGGCGGTGTCCTGGCTGAGTGCACCCACCGCGTAGAAATACCGGGTGGAATCCGCTACAATCTGGCAGATCTCGAACTGGGCCTCGATGAGCTGAAACCACACATGTGGCTGAACCGCACAGAAAATGGGCAGTTTAAGTGAAACCGTGTTCTACTGGGCGAGGTTGGCGTTGAGGTTTT
The DNA here is from genome assembly GCF_028641065.1 of Leucoraja erinaceus. NCBI lineage: Eukaryota > Metazoa > Chordata > Chondrichthyes > Rajiformes > Rajidae > Leucoraja > Leucoraja erinaceus. The sequence goes on along the minus strand of NC_073392.1, from coordinate 39,981,204 downwards.
CAGCGGCGTTCATGTTTAGACCCGAAAAACGTTTGGATCGTCGGGGTCACCACTGAAGCAAGACAATGCAGGTTGAGTGAAATAGTTTTTATTTACAAAACTTGTGAAAACCGCATGCCTAGCTGAGCTTACAAACACAGCTCCTGTCGCTGGGAGAAGCGCTGAATAACTGGCTAAAAGCCCACGAACGAACCCCCGCGGTCACGTGACCGTGCCGGCCAATGACGAGGGTTCTGACTTTCCAGCCCCACCGCTACACTATGTCAGCTAACCACAGGGAAAAAGGATGTCCTGTGGCTTTCTGTGCTGCTTCTAGGTGGAACTAGTCTGTTGCTGAAAGAACTCTTCATGTTGACCAGTGTGTCATGGAGGAGGTGAGCTGTATTGTCCAAGATGCTCCGCAGTTTGAGGAGCATCCTCCCCTCTGAGACCACCTCCAATGAATCCAATAATTGACAAGTAATTGATAAATTGCTGCAAACACTTAAAGATTAGAGTGAAGTGCAGCAATCACTCCATTATATATATTGCATCAGAACTGGGTGCTTTATGATGAAACACACATTTAAGTTTTTTTTTAAACAGAATAACTATCATTGAGTTGTTTGGATTATTGACATGTAGTTAGCATGAGTCATTGCATGAGTTTGAGGCAGTGGACATCAATCACATATTACAAAGTGGCAAAGTATAAAATACCGTTGTTCCTCTTGCAAATTACACCTTTCCCCAGTGTGTAACCACACTGTATTTTATCCATTTCTGTCAACTGGACTAGAATCCTGTGATTTATTTATTTTACTGAGACAGCCCACCACCTTACAGTATTCCTTGGGTATCTGATCCCCTGCAGTAAATGTTGTTAGTAGTCGTTAGTATTAGAGTCTGGCACATGTTCAGTTTGTGGATCAAGAGAATGTTAAGTCTGGTTTGTCAGAAAGTTTGATATGCAGGCCCTAGGATTTTACATTTATCATTTGCCACTTACCTGGCTACTTAGAGTCATACAGCACAGGAAGAGGCCCTTCACCCCAACTCGAAAAGCAAACCAAGGCTTCCCATCTAGCTGGTTCCATATCTGTGTTAGAGATATGGGACTGTTTGTCCCATATCTCTTCAAACCTATCCATCCATGAGCCTCTCCAGATGTCTGTTTAAAAGTTGTTTTGTGTCAGCTTCAACTTCTTCGTCAGGCAGCTAGTTCCATATATCCACTACTCTGTGTGTGAAGGTTGCCTCGCGGTTTCCTATTAAATCTTTCCATTCTCACCTTAAACTTATGCCCCTGATTGATTCTCCTAACCTAAGGAAAAAGTCCACGCATTTACCCCACCCCCCTCATGATTTTATATGTCTTTATAAGATCACCCCTCAGCCTCTTGTGCTCCTTAAGGGCCTGTCCCACTGTACGAGGTAATTCAAGAGTTCTCCCGAGTTTTCCCCTGATTCGAACTCGGAGAATGTCCGTAGCGGGTCCGTAGGAGTTTGTGGATGTCTCGTAGCGGCTCATAATACTAACGGTAGGATCCGGTAAACTCGTGATGTTTTTTCAACACTGTAAAAAATGTCCACGAGTTTAAAATAAATACTCGTGATGAAAAAAATGGTTACTTTTTACTTGTACGAGCAGCTACGAGACATCCACGAACTCCTATGGACCCGCTACGGACATTCCCCGAGTTCGAATCTGGGGAAAACTCGGGAGAACTCGTGAATTACCTCATACGATGCGACAGGCCCTTTAGAATGAAGTCGTAGCATAACCAATCTCTTCTCATAGCTCAGGCCCTGGGTTTCTTTGTAAAGGAAAACAAGCAGTTCTGTGGCAGTAACTTATGGATACCAATTCGAGGTGTGGCAAGGATCTGACAACAGTGCATAAAATCTACTGCAAATGAAGCATTTCACTGTGACAGTAATAAACCTAAACCAATCTGACAGTTCCAAAGAAGTGCCTGGTGTTTTTTTAAGCGAGGCACAGTGCTGCCACATAGATGGCCTGCATTCATGAGGGTGGAAATTGTTCCAAGCTCAACACTTTTCAGGCTTCTGATCATAACCATTATGTCCATGGAAATGGTATTAATGTCAATGATATAAAATGCATCAAAAAAACACAGGATTAGGATCTCTTATGTTTCTTTCCGACCACGTATTTTGCAAATGAAACATCAAAAGATCTATCCTAAAACAAATCTCTCCCAAAGAGGCCTTCATGTAACAGGATCACACATTAAATGTCCAAATGGATGTGTCTGCGGAAACATTGTGCAGGAAGTTTCAGAAAATTGTTAATTGACACCTTCCAAGAGAAACAAAGAGGCGGGTGTTTGTTTCCAAGTGCGAGTTTGGTCCATTTTGGAGCAAGTTATTTTTCTTTTGTTAGGTTGTCTGACAAAGGTTTTAATGTTTATCTTCCAGTTTTGTTCATTATCATTGTATTCTAACTATAATGCAATCTTTGTCTGTTCACAGGTCCTTGACCATTTTGAAAAAGAAGGCTTTCAGTTCCTGGCTAATGTTTTCAACTCTTCTCATTCTTTCCTGGAAGATCTTACTGGACTGACACTTTTACACCAGGAGACACAGGCAGCCGAGGTAATTGCTCTGCCTTCCTAATTCTAGATGTACCATTTCCAAATATGGAGAAGCACTCATGTAGGTAGATTACGGAACTAAATTCAGAACTAAAAGCAAAGGCTTTCACTTTGGAATATTCCTAGTGGCTGTTTTTCTAACTATATTTCAATTTTCGTCCACGTTCTGTATTCTAAAATATGAATCAATTGTTATATTAACTTGGCTTTCACAGAGATGAAAGTTGACGAACTGGTCCACTAGACCATTGTGTTCTTACATCTTCATTGTATTAAATGACATTTATGACACCATTGCAAAAAGACTGTGCCCAGAAGATTAGCATTGTATTAATTGACACAATGAAACACTGGTGGATAGTATCTGGTGTATCACATTAGTTAGTACTGGGACTCAGTTCAACTTCAGGAAGTGAGTTGACTTAAGTATGTTAAATCCTGTGAGTCACCCCCCTCTTGAGATGAGGGAAGGGATTTTAAAAACTATCAGTGTGTTGAAAGCCTTTGGCAGGGGGTGAAAGGGAATATATCGAGGGCAGTACAGTGGCGCAGGTGGTAGAAGCACAGCTAGTAGAGCCACTGCCTCACATAGCCCATCCCGACATTGGGTTCTGTGGAAATTCCTTGTTTTCTCTGACCACACGGGTTTGTTCCTGGTACTCCAGTTTCCATCCCAAAGACGTGCAGATTGGAGGCTAACCAGCCACTGTAAATTGGGCTTTAGTTTGCGAGTGAATGGTAGAATCTAGAGGAGAGTTGATGCAAGTGTGAGAAGAATAGATAAATGTAGGATTAGTGTAAATGGATGGTTGGTGGCCAATGGAAACTTGGTGGGCTGAGCACCCTGACTATGACTATATATATATATATTGAATAAATCACTGAGTCACTATGCCACAATGATCCTCAGTGAGGTGTGTCATTGACATGCGTAGCTGAGGCAGCTTGGATACAGGCCCGTAAGCCCACTGAGTCTGTGCCAACCAATGATCACCCATACACTAGTTCTACCCTACACACACACACACACACACACAAACACACTCAAGCCAATCAACCTCCAAATCTGCACATCTTAGGAATGTGGGAGGAAACCGGAGCAACCAGAGAAAACCTACACGGTCACAGGGAGAATGTACAAACTCGCTTGGCACACCTGTAGTCAAGATCAAATCCAGGTCTCTGGCGCTGTGAGGCAGCAACTCTACCGTGCACCCTTGGGTCTCAGTATTTATGGTTATGGTGGAAGAGTATCTGTCGGGAGGGGGGGGGGGGGGGGGGGGAACAAATTCTCGAGGGAGAAGCAAATGAAGGCCTGCGGATGAAGAGCAGAGGACAAGAGGTAGTTTTAAAGTTGAATGTTCATAGGACAGGATGGAAAATAGGTTTGAGAGAGAGAGACAGTGTGAGCCTTGGAAAAGAGAAAGGAAGAAAGGGTGGAGAGAAATGACAGCACAGAGTGAATGTTAAATAATACTTTGGCTGACTGTAGACCTCGGCAGTCTCGATATATTTAGATTTGGCTTGTCTCCAATGGATTCATCTAATAAGCGATATCTTCTGGAAAAGGTTGTTGTTGCTTGCAAGTTAGAACTGTTCAATAAGCTGTGCTGACTTGCGTATTCCCATTTGGTTTCAATTGAATCTTGGTGAAATGACATGTTGGAGACTGGTTTTACAGCTGCCTCTGGTTTCTGAGACTGGTACGATTTGATCTGTCATACATCACAGAGGGTAGGGTAAGACTTTAAGGAATCGACTCCCTTTACTTTTCAATGTCACAGTGACAGTTCTACAAGCCGTGATGCACAGGATTTGTGAAATATCTACTGAAATATTAGTAAAGTTACTACTGCCCACATGCTTCTGTACAGAGATGCTCATAATTGGATATTTTGGTTTTGTACATGTGTGAACTTGTGGACTATGCACTGTTTCTATATCAGGCTAACATAAAAATGTATGAATTAGAAGCAGATACAGAAAATGTAACCCCTTACATCTCCTCCTAGCATCCTTTCACCCCTTATCAAAAATGCATTTTACCTCTACCATAAAAGCATTCAAAGCATTGCTGCCCTTTGAGGAAGACTCATGGCCCTCTTGGAGAAAAGATGTTGTTGTGATTGTCTCCTCCTTATGTAACCCAATATTTTTATGTGTCGGTCTGAAGAAAGGTTTTGGCCTGAAACGTTGCCTATTTCCTTCGCTGGTTTCTCCAGCACTTTTATCTACCTTCGATTTTCCAGCATCTGCAGTTCCTTCTTAAACATTTTTATGTGACTTCCAGTTTCTCTCATTATATCCACATTACTTATATAGAGATGGATGAATAACAATCCTTCTTAAGTGAAGACGTAGCCTCCACGACCTTCTGTGGTAGAGAATTTTGCTTTTTCTCCTCCCTCTGGGTGAAAACATTTCTCTGAATGGCCAACCGCCAATCCTGAGGCTGTGATTTCGGTTCAGGACTCCCCAACCATTAGAAACATATTGCTTATGTCTGGGCTGTCTCCAGTCCTCTTAAGGTCTTTTTTTTAATGAGATCCCCTCTCATTCCCCAAAATTCCAATAAATAAAGGTATCATAGTTGCAGTCTATTCTGATACATCAGTCTTGCCACCCCAAGAATCAATGCAATAAACTAACCCATTATTTCCATTACAAAAACATCCTTCCTCAGATAAGGAGACAAAGTGTGCTCACAAACTCCATATGGGGTCCCAATCAGGCAACGTTGCTTTTGTACTCGTATCCTGTTCGACTGAATGTCAATTCACTGGTTACCTGGACTGGAGGGTTTGAGCTAAAAGGAGTGATTGGATAGGCTGAAACTGTTTTTTCACGGGCAGAGGAGGCTGAGGGGTGACCTTATAGTGGTATACAAAATTATGAGGTGGATAGATATGGTAGATAGTCATAGTCTTTTTCCTAGGGTTGTGTAAAAATGGAGGGAAATGATTGAAAGGGGATCTGAGGGGTAATTTTTTTTACACAGAAGTTGGTGTGTACATGGAACAAACTGCTAGTGGAGATGTAGAACCAGGTGCAATTGCAATGTTTAAAAGATGTAGACAGGTATATTGAAAGGAAAGATTTAGAGTGATGTAAGCCCAACACATGCAAATGCGATTAGTTTAAATAAGCATCTTGGTCACCATGGACAAATTGAGTCAGAGGCCTGCTCCCATATTGCCCAACTGTAAATCTGCAAGAATCTATGGCACCCAGATCCCGTTGCACTGTTTCCTTACCCAGTCTACCACGATGCAAATAATAATCTGCCTTTCTGTTTTTAGATCAACAGCAGTTGATCCTTCACTTACTCACGTCACCACTGCCAATCTGACATCCAATACTGAGTAACCAGATTTCCTGCAATTGACTATTAAGTGGACTGAAACCATTGTCTTCAGTCCCAGCCAGCAACTTCATGCCTGAGCAATTTTCTGCAGCCAACTTCCAGGAGGTTGTCTGGAGCCTAAACCAGCCAGGTCACAATTTTGGTGTCACATTTGACACAAGCTTACTGATTTGCCTATTCTAGCAAATTCCCAGCTGACTTCCCTTATGCTACATTTATACGCTATAGGTCAATGTTCCTCCTTCAAGCCAATGTTATATAGGTCTGGATCAATAAATGATCGTATATTTGTGTCATTCGCATCCCTTTGTGTCTTTACTCCTTCCAATCTCTAATCTCCTCCAGCCCAATGACCCTCTAAGACAGGTTACACAGAAAAGCTGGAGAAACTCAGCGGGTGCAGCAGCATCTATGGAGCGAAGGAAATAGGCAACGTTTCGGGCCGAAACCCTTCTTCAGACCCGGCCCGAAACGTTGCCTATTTCCTTCGCTCCATAGATGCTGCTGCACCCGCTGAGTTTCTCCAGCTTTTCTGTGTAACCTTCGATTCTCCAGCATCTGCAGTTCCCTCTTAGACCCTCTAAGACATCTCTGCTTCAAATCTAACCTCTTGAGGATCCATGATTGATGATTGTGCTTGCAACTACCAAGCCCTTCAGTTCTGGAATCCCCTCCCTAAATCCTCTACCTCGCTGATTCTTCTTGCTCTGCCTTAAAACCTAACCTAGGGCAGCACGGTGGCGCAGCAGTAGAGTTGCTGCCTCAGTGCCAGAGACACGGGTCAAAAGAAAGTTAACCTTTCAAATTGAAGACTATTCTTTGGGACAGTGACATTGGCTCAGACTCTTTTATTTCCCCCTCCCTTTTCTTTTTCTTCCTGTGGGAGTGGAGAACCTGTGCACACTGAGGTGCCACACATGTCGTCGTGATCAGCATTTGGCAACATCACATTCTTTTATCTGTGATCTCACTCTCTAACTGTTCCCATCCACTCACCAACCAGATAACCATGGGATACAGCTTATTCTTCTTGCCTGCGGCGTTCACAGCCTAAAGTTGTAGGACAACTTGTTCTATTTGATTGTGCGCGCCAGGTTGATTGCATTAATCGAAACAGGTTGCAATCTCCCATCCCGAAGACAGCTCATCCCCACAGTTACCCTCTCCCCCACCCACCCTGTACAAACTTCTCATATCCTTTTCCGTTCTGATAGGCTTGAAAGAATGTTTACTTCTCTTTCCACAGATGCAGCCTGACGTGCTGAAGGAACTGCAGATGCTTGAAAATCGAAGGTAGACAAAAGTGCTGGAGAAACTCAGTGGGTGCAGCAGCATCTATGGAGCGAAGGAAATCGGCAACGTTTCCCCGAAACGCTGAGTTTCTCCAGCACTTTTGTCTACATGCTGAATATGTGCATCATTTCCCTCTTTACTTAAGATTTCCAGCACCTGCGTTTTTTGGGTTTTTTTTAATTTTCACTCCATAAAACCTTCATATAAGCTTTTGGCCATCAGCCTCAATATGTGGTTTGGTGACAGATCTTGTTTAATAATACATCTTTGAACTGCTGTGGGATGTTTCCTTTTGTCAAAGGGATGATCTAAATGCAAGTTGTTGCCTTGTGGCAGTTTTGCTAAGTTGTTGAGTGCCTGTGACGGGATCACTTGTTATTCGGCTTTAACGACACATCTGCTGTCATCTGACGTAGCGGTAGCATTTGCACCTAAATAGCAATTTGTTTTATGATCGCAACCCCTGGACTTTCAGGTGACAGAAATGGTCCCCCACAAACAGCTGCCCCAAGATAATTTGTTAACGGGGTAAAATCAGCTCTCATAATATATGTAAGATAATCAGTATTTTCTTCTTTTTAAATTCGTGTCTCTTGTCGCATGCTCGTATGATGTGGCATTGTGCAATAAAAAATTGTGAGAACGACCAATAAGACGCAACCACCCTCCTTCCCCACCCCCACATAGTCCATTACACGGGGAAGAGGAGGTGGTCACATATTGTATTAGAAATAAATAATATTCCCATCTATATTACATCTCAGAACATTCCCAAGACAAATCTTTCTAGTTTTACTTGTACTCTAAAGCATTGTCCTTGCATAACATAAACTTTTGCAGGGCATTATACTGAATAAGCTCTTTGAATGACTCTCCCCTTTGTTCTGGAGTTTGAATCAATGGGCACTCACATATATACAAATTATCTTCTACTTAAGCTGTGCTACCAAACAGTCTTGGATGTTGTGCAATATTCCTTGTGTTATTCTTTATTTAAAAAACATACATGCTTGGACATCATTCAAAGGGAATTGAATGCAATAATGGAGACACAAGACCTGTGCTTGATTAATCATGAACAGTTGTAGTGTAAATGGGCCCCTGTAGGTTTTCTTTGTCTAGAAACAAGTTGTTCATTACAGTGAAATTATAACCAGATGTCAGTTTCCAGATATTTAACAGTTTGCTTTCTTTTTTGTACCAAGGTGCCATTTGTATATTTTAGGTAATTGCGCCGTATTCAAACAACTAAACATGTGATTCATGGAAAGTATTAGAGTGACCTTTTCCTACCAACGGATAAATAGAAGTTTGAAAAGGTTGAGCTCCTGACAAAAGTCTGAAGTCTATTAGTGTAATTTAAATCTGTTTTCTGTTTCAGTGGTTTCAGTTTTCAGAATTTTTAATAAAAAGACCCAAACCCAACGTTAAAATTAAAGAAACATTTCAAAGTACATTTAAAAACTACTTAACGGATTTGTATCATTTAATGTACAGTGCCCTCCATAATGTTTGGGACAAAGACCCATCATTTATTTATTTGCCTCTGTACTCCACACTTTGAGATTTGTAATAGAAAAAAATCACATGTGGTTAAAGTGCACATTGTCAGATTTTATTAAAGGTCTAGGGACTAGGGGAGATTATGTGTTCGGCACGGACTAGAAGGGTCGAGATGGCCTGTTTCCGTGCTGTAATTGTTATATGGTTATATGGTTAAAGGTCATTTTTATACATTTTGGTTTCACCATGTAGAAATTACAGCAGTGTTTATACATAGACCCCCCCATTTCAGGGCACCATAATGTTTGGGTCACATGGCTCCACAGGTGTTTGTAATTGCTCAGGTGTGTTTAATTGCCTCCTTAATGCAGATATAAGAGAGCTCTCAGCACCTAGTCTTTCCATCACCTTTGGAAACTTTTATTGCTGTTTATCAACATGAGGACCAAAGTTGTGCCAATGAAAGTCAAAGAAGCCATTATGAGACTGAGAAACAAGAATAAATCTGTTAGAGACATCAGCCAAACCTTAGGTTTATCAAAATCAACTGTTTGGAACATCATTAAGAAGAAAGAGAGCACTAGTGAGCTTACTAATCGCAAAAGGACAAGCAGGCCAAGGAAGACCTCCGCAGCTGATGGCAGAAGAATTCTCTCTATAATAAAGAAAATTCCCCAAACACGTCCGACAGATCAGAAACACTCTTCAGGAGTCAGTTGTGGATTTGTCAAAGATCACTGTCCGCAGGAGACTTCATGAAGAGAAATACAGAGGCTACACTGCAAGATGCAAACCACTGGTTATCTGGAAAAATAGGTTGGCCAGGTTATAGTTTGTCAAGAAGTACTTAAAAGAGCAACCAGTTCTGGAAAAAAGGTCTTGTGGACAGATGAGACAAAGATTAACTCAGAGTGATGGCAAGAGCAAAGTATGGAGGGAGAAGGAACTGCCCAAGATCCAAAGCATACCACCTCATCTGTGAAAAACGGTGGTGGGGGTATTATGGCCTGGGCTCACTTATCTTCATCGATGATACAACTGCTGATGGTAGTAGCATAATGAATTCTGAAGTGTATAGACACATCCTACCCGCTCAAGTTCAAACAAATGTCTCAAAACTCATTGGCCGGTGGTTCATTCTACAGCAAGACAATGATCCCAAATATACTGCTGAAGCAACAAAGGAGTTTTTCAAAGCTAAAAAATTGTCTATTCTTGAGTGGCCAAGTGAATCACCTGATCTGAACCCAACTGACCATTCCTTTTTTATGCTGAAGAGAAAACTGAAGGGGACTATCCCCCAAAGCAAGCATAAGCTAAAGATGGCTGCAATACAGACCTTGCAGAGCATCACCAGAGAAGACACCCAGCAACTGGTGATGTCCATGAATCGCAGACTTCAAGCAGTCATTGCATACAAAGGATATGCAACAAAATACTAAACATGACTATTTTCATTTACATGACATCCCAAACAGTATGGTGCCCTGAAATGGGGGAATTATGTTTGAATACTGCTGTAATTTCTACATGGTGAAACCAAAATGTATAAAAATGGCCTTTAATAAAATCTGACAATGTGCACTTTAACCACATGTAATTTTTTTTTTTTCTATTACAAATCTCAAATTGTTGAATACAGAGGCAAGTAAATAAATGATGGGTCTTTGTCCCAAACATTATAGAGGGCACTGTATATATTGGTAGAAGATTAATTCTATTTGGGCTAAAGTTTTTATTGCATATTAGCGTTAGGAACCTTGGTAGTTTGAGACTGAGGTCTTCAGGAGTTGTAGATTATTTGTTGGCTTCATGCTGTTTGGTTGGGAAGCTATTCAAACTTTTTTTGTACAAAGTTGTCATGTTGGAAGTTGTGCAGTGTTGGGCTGAATATTCCAGAATAGTTTTATTGTGGCATCGTTGTCACCATGGCAACATTTTCCCTGTTTCAAGATTTCTATTATGAGTGCGCCAAAATACTCTTTTCTGATTTAGAGGGGGAAAAGGTTCTGTTCAGCCAACATTCATTTAAACTTGAATAGTCTTTAAACACCATTTTATAAGTAAAAGTTTTCAATCTTGCCAGACCAGTTACGTGCAACATTATGTTGGAGAGATTAACTCGGGTACGTGGTAGTGCTCCTCAAAGTTTAGACATTTGCTGTCAGAATTGAATTCCATAATATAATTCCTGACTGCATAAACAATGCATTATTACTTTTGTCCATTAAGGTTGGAAAAATAATTTCAATACTGACTGGTTTTCTAACTGGAGATTGAAGGAGTATGGTGTGTTTGTTTTCACACTTCTGAATGCGACATTAAAATAATCCTACATAATGAGATGTAATGTTTGATGCATTCCTCGTGCTTATAGAATTGTTTCCTGCATAGCCTAAATAAAAGATCGTGCAGACATTTCGGTGTTCATTTTGAAGTTTTGAACATCTGTTCTTATATTTATAATGGAAACGGTTCATAAATGTATTGTGTTCTATTGCATTTCCTACTATGTTTTGCAATCATGCAGTGGCAGGTTTGCAAGGGCATTTGCCATTATGACTGCTGTCATAAAAAATATATTGAATTACTGGATACTAGGTGTAATATATTTTGATGTAATACTGATTACAGACCTGCTTTACTGGAAGTATAACTTCCAATTCTATACACATGCCTTGTTTTTGGAAACATTAGCCCATTGTTCCCTATATCTGTTTGCATGATAATTGAAACTGGGGTGCAAGAGCAATATCCTCCTATAACAGGATCTTGGCATACATGCCTTTTATTCTTGTTGCACTAGGCAAGACAAGTCCAGGTACAATTTGTTGGACTTTCTTTTGCAGAAAGTAGAACATGATTTCAAGATTGGATCATTGAATAAAACAGCTATTTTTGAATAATTATTCAATCACTTGTATCACTTTTCGCCACATAAGAAGGTAGTCCAGGTTTAGTTAAATAAGATGACTTTGAACTGAATGAAAATTTGTCGCTAAGATAGACATCAAAAGCTGGAGTAACTCAGTGGGTCAGGTAGCATCCCTGGAGAAAATGAATAGGTGATGTTTTAGGTTGAAACGTTTCATGTAACTTGTGTAAATTGTATCTTTTTGACCTCTTCAATATGCTGCCTGCCTTTGCAACCTTGACCTGTAAAAACCTCGTTGTCTTCCTCAGCCTCTTTTTTTTTTTTGCTGAAAGTGCTCAAAAAGTCGAGGGCCGTAAGTGAATGTGAGAGACTGCTGTTTTTTCAGCAAGATGATTACAACATGTACGTCAGTTAATTAAACTAAATATCATTATTTTCAATCTTCTTTTTTTTTAATATAATATTTTTTATTAGAAGCATATACATATCGTAATCAAAACCAAAACACACTTTGTTTATCAATTACATGTTGTTAGTAGCTGGGGTCCTCATTTATCAATTACATATTAACATTGCTTCTAATTGTTTATTTTTATTTATAGATAGAAAGAAAGGGAAAAAAAAAGAATGAAAAAATAGAATAAATTACCAATAATACAGTTTAGGAGATAAAATGTAAGGTTATAGGTTATAAAACGTAACTATTCATCTAATCTTTGATTCAAGTTTCAGTCAGGCTTCCGTGCTGGACCAATTTACCCTTTCAAATAATCTATAAATGGAGACCATAATCTAGCAAATAATTCTGGTTTGTCAATTAAGACAAGTCTAATTTTTTCCAAATACAAGGTCTCCAACATCTCCGTAATATTATTTTCAATCTTCAATTCATGAGCTTCTTAACCATCTATCATTTATGACCATTATTTGTGCACAAATAAGTTTTCTTTTCAATTCTGTTCTATAGCTGAACCATCAAAATATCTTTTAACATGAGGAAAAGTCGAAACATCTACCTTTGGTAACTCAACCATGTCCTCATTATATTTACAATTTTTGCAGCTCAAACTTGCAGAGTGTTTTTTTTTAATTTGTGCATCCACCACTAATCTGATGCTGTTTCTTACTTTGGACAAGTATGTTTCATGGCATAATACAGCGTGGATGACTTCATTTCTGCGAATAGCACAGAATTGATGATGCCTATCAAGCCATCTGTTTATGCAGGGAATTCTGTGTGACGTTTGCTTTATAAATATACGATTCTGCCAAGTATAGATGCAGTCCTGTTGATTAGATTTTATATATGAGGAAGATAATTTCTGGTTACTAATAAACTTTGTTTCAAGTCTTGCTCTTGTGCATCCACTTATTGCTATATATCTTGTGGATGTTAATTACTATACAGTTTAGGAGTGCAATTACTTTGTGCTTTCACATTTAGCAGCTGGACAGTGAGACTACCATGGCTATTTAAAATTAGAAAGGAAATGCTTTGTAATCACCGTGTCTGCTGGCTGTGATATGGTAGTAGGGTATGCTCATATTTCTCTCAAATATATCACAGTGAATAATGTATTTGGTATGTAAGGGGATACACAGTGTGCTTGTCATTCCTTCATGCATATACTGTTACAAGCAGCAGGCAGTGTCCTCATCATTGCTGTCGTCTTGCACAATTCATTCATGAATTAATGAAATATTTGTACTGGCCATTTTAGTTTTCAACCTGTGGCGTTTTACATTTTTCAAATGCAAGATATTTTCAGGCCTGCACATACAAAAGCAATATTATAATTATGCTCTCTATAATCTATTGTAAGTCTGTTGAGTTAGTTTAATTGCGGTGAGGCGATATCAAATTCAAAACAAATCAAGATGTGACAGTGATAGAGCAAGACAACTGTTTATCTTTTCATAGCAAAATAAGTTTGATCATAATTTTTCAATCAAATGCAAGCTTGAATGGGCTGAAAGACACCTAATTACAGTTGAATTTTGATCTTATAATTTTATCTATATGAATCAATTGGATCAACATTTCACGTATAATAATTGGCAGCAGTGAAGTCCAAAGGAACAAGAGGTAATGATGTTCCAGGGCAATCGTGCATCCACTATTTTATGTATGTTTAGGACCTCACATCCGGTCATTGAAATGGAAATTGAAATTTAAATGGAACATACCTCTACACTCAGAATGATCTTTTCTCTTTGATCATGTTTTAAATGCCACAATTGTATCTGCCTCATCCACTACTCGTGGCACATTCTGTGTAAACATAAAAGTTCCCCCATTCATCTCCTTTAAACTTTCCCCTTCCTACTTGTCTTCTTGTATTTGATATTTCCATCCTGAGTAAAAGTTTCAGATTGTCTACCCTACCTGAACCTCTCATCATTTTATATTTCTATCCGGTCTCCGCTCAATGTCCAGCACTTCAGAAAAGCAATCCAAGTCTGTCCAACCTCTCTATATAGCTAATTTACCCTAATCAAGGTGTCATCTGATTGATGAGGGCAGTATGGTAGACGTCACCTACATGGGCTTTGCCTAGGCCTTTGACAAGGTACCATATGGTAGGCTGGTCCGAGAGGCTTTTATGATATAAGATCCAGGGCTAGCGAGCTAATTGGATACAAAATTGTTTCAGTGGTAGGAAACAGATGCTGGTGATGGAAGATTGTTTTCACACTAGAGGCCTGTAGAAAGTGCTGCAGGAATCGGTGCTGAGTTCACTGTTGTTCGTTCTATATATTGATTTGCGTGTAAGTGAAGGTGGCATGGTTAGTAAATTCTCTACAATTACCACGGGATCTTGATCAACTGGGCCAATGGCTTGAGGAATCGTAAATGGAATTTAATTAGGTAAATGCAAAGTATTGCATTGTGATTAGACAAACCAAGGTAGGACTTAAACAGTAAATAGTAGGATCCTGGGGGGTGTTGTAGAACAGAGACCTAGGTGCATAGTTCCATGACGGTGGTGATACAAGTAGACAGGGTGGTGAAGAAGACATCGGCATGCTTACCATCATCTGGCTGGGGTATTGAGTAGAAGAGATGGGATGACATGTTACAGCTATGCAATACATTTGTAAGGCCACATTTTGATATATGTACAGTTCTGGTTGCCATATTAAAGGAAGGATGTCTTCAAACTGGATAGAATGCAAAAATAAATTAAGAGGCTGTTACCGGATCTGGAGGATGTGAGATAAAAGGAGAGGTTGGGTTGGCTTTAGCAAGGTTTATAAAATCATGAGGGGCCTCGATAAGGTGAATAGCCACAGCCTGATCCCAGGGTAGGGAGGCCTAGAACTAGAGAGTATAAGTTTAAGGCGAAAGGGTAACAATTTTAAAGGGAACCGAGGAGCAGGCTTTTCACACAGGGTGGTGCGTACATGGAATAATCTGTCAGAGGAAGTGGTAGGCAAGTACAATTACGGCATTTAAAAGACATTTGAACAAGTACTTGGATAAGAACGGTTTGGAGGGATATGGGCCAGGAAGAGCCAAGTGGAGTCAGGTGTTATGGGGGAAAAGGCAGAATAAGGGGGGAGAGATGGATCAGCCATGATTGATGGCCGAATGGCCTAATTCCGCTTCTACCTTATGAACTTGGTTAGGCAACTTATTTGGCATAGGTGAGTTGGGCAGAAGAGCCTCCTTTAATTCTGTGCAACTCCATGATGTGTGGTTAATGTATTTCTTGGATTCATTTTTTTAAGGCGTCTTGTAAATGTGCTGTTTATAATGGTTTGTTTTTCAATGTATTGTATTGTAATTAATTTATTAGCCATGTATGTAAAAGCATACAAGGAATTTGATTTGCCATAGTCATGCTAAAAAAGCAACAAGACGCACAACAACATAAAAATGAACATAATCATCCACCTCAGCGCATTGTGATGGAAGGCAATAACGTATTGTCTCTTCTTCCACAATTCTACATGATTACAACTTTTCTCGATGCCCTTCCTCACCTCAACTCTGAACAATTATAACTCTGATGATAATTGTCTTTCTAAGAAGCTATCTAGCCTCTATCCTTTTCCAACTGCAAGGGAACCCAACCAAATCCTTGTTTCCTGTCAGTTCATGGTGTATTTCAAATGTATTGGTGGGGTATTCAGCAGAAAGTATAGAAATTAATAAGCTGGAAGTGTTAGTACAAATAGCAAGGAAGATAAATGACTTACTAGCGTAGAAATTGATGGCATAGCTATTTTAAATCTGATACATAGACTCTGGGTCATACGCAACCAGGAATTCATCAAAAATAACCAACAAATGGTGTTCTTTTAAAACATGATTGTTACAATCTAATTGTTTTTTTTAATCTACATATCAATATTTTTTAAAAGAGAGATCTACATTTGGTTCAATAAATTAATTTGAAGTAAATTATAATATTATAGTCAGACAGATGTAAAATGTGTTTACAAGCCTATTATAAGCCTTATAGGTGTCTAGAGTTCGACTAGGCCGTCCGGCAATTTCTAAGAAGTCTAGACCTGTTTTCCTGGCTTCTGAGTTTCATGTTTTGACCCCCAGGGCTAATAAACGGGAGCATTTCTAATTTCATTCTAGACTTGAGAGGTAATTTTAGACGCAAAGCCGAGTTATAAAAGATTAAAGCATCTGGCCACCTGTGAACATGCTGGTGGCCAAAGGGAGTCAGTCTCACTGCCGTCCAAATATGACAAAAGAGCATCTCCAGAAACTGCAACTGTATCACAGCTGCTGCCTCCACATAATAATTCACATCATAATTTAACAGATGGTGGTGCTGAATGTTTTGCTGTGGGAGTCTTCTGACTGCATAATTTTAGTATTTCTCGATTAGCTATTCTGCTTAGCTTTGTGATTATGGTGAGTTCATTGGTTAAAGTCTCGTGAACAAGTAGCCAGCTGCAGCCAAGCCCATAATTCAATGTGCATAATTTTGTGATGTTAAAAAGGGTATTTTCAAAATAACAAAGGATTTTCAGTTGAATTGTGCCTTGATCTATGAAGTACAGAATTATATAGTAAATGATGGAAATATAATCTGCTGGATACTTGTTAGTACACAATACCGACTGCTGTAAAAAATAATGTATTTGAATATGAAAAGGCCTTCCACTGTAACATGTGCCATGTTACGTCACCAATTTTTCATTGTGCTTAGTGTTATGTGCATTGAGGCTGAGATTTTAGAGGCCGTTCCAAGAACAATCACAATCAAGAGTTTGTTCTTAAATCAATCTCAAGGGAAAAGCACACATTCAGCATGAGCATCTCACCAACCATTCAATAAAATGATTCTCACTTAATGATTCTTGATGAGGAAGGGAAGAATTCTTCATAAACTGAGAGGATAAAGGTTACTAGGTGAGACATGAATGCAGAGATGGGGTCATGATCAGATAAGCAATCATTTTATTGAATGGCTGCGTTGGCTTCAGAGACTGAGTGGCCTAGCCTTACAACTAGTTCTTACCTTTGTATCTGACATTTAGGATTAGGTTTATTATTGTCATGTGTACTGAGATGCAGTTAAAAGTTATGCTATCCAATCAAATCAGATAATATTCTACATAAATACAATCAAACCAAACTTGTATCACAAGAAGAGCATAGAAAAGATGCAGAGTGCAAAATATAGTTCTCAGTGTTATCTATCTATCTCTATCTATCTATCTATCTCTCTGTTCTTGACCGCTTTTGGCCGTCTGTGCTGCGATTTCCGAGAGAACGCCGCCACCTACGGCCGTCATTTTTGGCCACCTCGCTCAGAGCCCCCCTCCGCCGCATGTGTGCCGAGGATTTTTCCCGTTGATGAAAAATGACAGAGATATTAATGTTTTTACAAAATTCACCATTCTCTCTGCTGCCCCTGCTGGAGGGATGGGGAGGGATTATAAAACCAGGAAGTGGTGTGCCTCAATTAGTCTCTGCAAGATGGAGCTCTGTCAATTAGTCTCTGTCACTTTGAGCTCTGAATGACACTGAACAAATGTCGACATCACTGTGAGTATCCTTAATGTGGTTTGAAAATGAATATATGGTTAGTTTGAAGTAAAAAAGCACTGCCTGCAAATGGTTGTTTGGGTTTGGGTTGAAGTAAAAAGGCACTCTCTCTCTCCCCTCTTCTCTCCCCCACTCTCTCTCTCCCTATCCCTCTCTCTCTCTCTCCCCCCTCTCTCTCTCCCCCTTTCTCTCTCTCACTCTCCCCTCCTCTCTCTCCCTCCCCCTCTCTCCCCCCCTATCCCCCCCCCCCCCCTCGTCTCCCCCCTCTCCTCTCCCCCCTCTACCCTCTCCCCCCCCAATCGCCTCTCTCTCCCACCCCCCTCTCCACTCTCTCCCCCTCTCCTTTCTCTCTCCCCCCCCCTCTCCTCTCTCCCTCCCCCTCTCCTCACTCCCCCCTCTCTCTCCTCCCCCTCTCCTCGCTCTCCCCCCCCCCCCCTCCTCTCCCCCCCTCTTCTCCCCCCCTCTTCTCCCCCCCTCTTCTCCCCCCCCCTCTTCTCCCCCCCTCTTCTCCCCCCCTCTTCTCCCCCCCCCCTCCCCTCTCTTCCCCCCCCCTCTCTTCTCCCCCCCCTCTCTCTCCCCCCCCCTCTCCTCCCCCTCCCCTCCTCCTCTCCTCTCCCCCCCCCCTCTCCTCTCTCTACCCCCTCCTCTCCCCTCCCCTCTCCTCTCTCCCCCTCCCCCCCCCTCTCTCTCCCCCTCCCCTCCTCTCTCCCCTCCCCTCCTCTCCCCCCCCCCCCCCCTCTCTCTCCTCCCCTCCCCCCCCCTCCTCCCCCCCCCCCTCCCTCCCCCCCTCTCTCCCCCCCCTCCTCTCCTCCCTCTCTCTCCCCTCCCTCCCCCCCTCTCCCCCCCCTCTCCTCTTCTCCCTCTCTCTCTCTTTTCCCCCCCCCCCCCCCCCCCCTCCCCTTCTCTCTCTCTCCCCCTCTCTCTCTCCTCTTCTCTCCCCCCTCTCTCTCTCTCTCCCCTCTTTTTCCTCCCCTCCCCACCGTCCCTCCCCTAAACCCCTCTCTCCCTCCTCCACACACCCCAACCCCCTTCCCTCCACCCTCCCTGCTCCCCACCTCTCCCCCTCACCCCCCCCCCTCAGCACCCCCTCTCTCTCCCCCCCCTCACTCACCCTCTCTCTCTCCTCCCCTCCTCCCCCACCTTTCCCCCCTCACCCACCCTCCCTCTTATCCTCCTCTCCACCCCCCTATCCCTCTTGCCCCTCTCTCTGTGTCTCTGTCTCGCTTTCTCTGCCCCTTCTTTCTCTGCCCCTCACTCTCTACTCCTACCCCCCCCCCCCCCCCCCCCCCCCCCTCTCTAGATGTGACTGCAAGTTGGGGGCTCTGCGTCAGTAGATAGGGTGGTTATGGGGTAAAAGGAGCACATTAATAATAATATAATATCAAGGGGGGTAATTAGCGTGCGAGGGGGGGGGGCGAGGGATAGTTAGTGTGTGACGCTGCATGCGCCTCCCCCGCACAACCGCACGTTGAGGGAACAGACCCAACGGGTCTGCACTTGGTCTAGTACTATTACTAAAACTCTCATCTGCGTTGTATTTAAATTTGCGCAGGAGCGCTACCCTATATCGCTAGGATTACTCGCCGCCTTACTCACCGTTCTCCTCTGCTACATGCGCACCAAGTTTTGTTCCGATCAGTGGAATATTACAAAAGTTATAAAGGTTTAGAAAAATTGTGAGATCAGCAGATTGGTCTTCTCGCCTGTCAGTCACCATGAAGGTAACGCCCCTTCCTGCACCCGCTGTTAATCACTTATCGGGGCGAGGAGAATAAAATCCCGGAGGCGGGGCTGAGTCCTGCCGTGCGCCAACTGTGAGTCCCCATCGTAACCCCAACCCCTTCCCCTCTGGTCCCCCTCGCTGGCTCCTGCCCCACTCCCCCTTGATACCGCATCTCCCCCCCATGGATCATCCCCCGTCTTTCTCTCCGAGCTCTCTCCCCTCCCTCCCACCCACACACCCCCCACACCCCCTCTCCCCACACCCCCCCCCCCGCCCTCACACCCCTCTCCCCCACCCACACACCCCCCGCCAGCCACCCCTCTCCCACACACCCCCCGCCCCCACACCCCCTCTCCCACACACCCCCCCCCCCCCAAGCCCCCTCTTCCCACAATCTCCCCCCTCACAACCCCTGCCCACACACCCCCTCCCCCAACCAACCCCCCACAATGCCCCCCCACAACGCCCACACACCCCTCTCCCCCCCACAACCCCCCCCTCGCCCCCCCCAACCCCCCCCCCCCACACCCCCTCGCCCCCACAACCCCCCCACACCCCCCCACAACCCCCCCCCACAACCCCCCCCCCGCCCCCACAACCCCCCCCCTCGCCCCCACACACCCCCCCCTCGCCCCCACAACCCCCCCTCGCCCCCACAACCCCCCCCCCCCCCACCCCCACAACCCCCCCCCCTCCCCTGCCCACAACCCCCCCCGCCCACACACACATACCCCACCCCCCCATACCTCGCCCACACACACTCCTCCACCAAACCACCCCTCCCACATCCTCCCTCCCCCCACACCCCACCACATCTGCCCCCCCCCCCCACATCCGTCCTCCTCCCCCCCTCCTTGCAAACCCCCTCCAGCCCACATACACACTTCCTCTCCCACCCCCCCCCCCCCCCACACACCCCCCGTGGTGACTGGGACCCAACGGGTCCCACTTAGTCTAGTAGCTCAATAATTCCAGAGACAAAGCCTAATAGCCACAAAGAGGTAGCGGGGAGACAGTGTGCACCTTAGCTTAGTGGGAGGAGTTGTACAGTTTGTTTAGCCACAGGGAAGAAGGTTCTTGGCGTTCTGTACTGCATCTTGGTGGAACCAGTCTGTTGCTGAAGGTGCTCCTCAAGTTGACCAGTGCGTCATGGAGGGGGTGAGCTGTATTGTTCTGAGTTCTCCCACGTTAACATAGTTCTATGTTATCCCATTTTTGCATCCACTCCCTACACATTCGGGACAGTTTACAAAGGCAAATTAACCTGCAGATGCATCACAGCATGGTTTGGGAACAGCTCTATCCAAGACCCCCTCCATAATCTACCCATCTGTTAGCCACCATCTGCCCCATCTTCGGACAGGATAAGATTATTGTAAGGGGAAGAGTTTATGTGTAAACCATAAGCAGCTAAAATGCATTAAAAAAACATTCTCAGGCATACTATCTTGGGTGAATATAGTTTTAATAAATGCACATCAATAACTTTCATTTTTTTCGATATCCTGTCACTGGTTCACCTCAATTTCCCATCCCCAGGAAATCTTACTTTAATCATGATTCTTTGTTAATAACCCAAGGATGGAAATGAGTCTGATTCTTTTATAGTTTCCTCTATTAATGATTTGGACGAGGGAATTGAATGCAACATCTCCAAGTTTGCGGATGACATGAAGCTGGGGGGCAGTGTTAGCTGTGAGGAGGATGCTAGGAGGCTGCAAGGTGACTTGGATAGGCTGGGTGAGTGGGCAAATGCATGGCAGATGGAGTATAATGTGGATAAATGTGAGGTTATCCACTTTGGTGGCAAAAACAGGAAAGTAGATTATTATCTGAATGGTGGCCGATTAGGAAAGGGGGAGATGCAACGAGACCTGGGTGTCATGGTACACCAGTCATTAAAAATAGGCATGCAGGTGCAGCAGGCAGTGAAGAAGGTGAATGGTATGTTAGCATTCATAGGAAAAGGATTTGAGTATAGGAGCAGGGAGGTTCTACTGCAGTTGTACAGGGTCTTGGTGAGACCACAGCTGGAGTATTGCGTACAGTTTTGGTCTCCTAATCTGAGGAAAGACATTCTTGCCATAGAGTGAGTACAGAGAAGGTTCACCAGACTGATTCCTGGGATGTCAGGACTTTCATATGAAGAAAGACTGGATAGACTCGGTTTGCACTCACTAGAATTTAGAAGATTGAGGGGGATCTTATAGAAACTTACAAAATTCTTAAGGGGTTGGACAGGCTAGATGCAGGAAGATTGTTCCCGATGTTGGGGAAGTCCAGAACAAGGGGTCATAGTTTAAGGATAAGGGGGAAATCTTTTAGGACCGAGATGAGGAAAACTTTTTTCACACAGAAAGTGGTGAATCTCTGGAATTCTCTGCCGCAGAAGGTAGTTGAGGCCAGTTCATTGGCTATATTTAAGAGGGAGTTAGATGTGGCCCTTGTGGATAAAGGGATCAGGGGGTATGGATAGAAGGCAGGAACAGGATACTGAGTTGGATGATCAGCCATGATCATATTGAATGGCGGTGCAGGCTCGAAGGGCCGAATGGCCTACTCCTGCATCTATTTTCTATGTTTCTATGTTTCTATTCCTGTATTGTTGCTGATGTGCATGTAGTTATTTGAATTTTTTTTTTTATTCGCTCTTGAAGCGAAAGTAAAGCCAATACCAGCATCAATTCAGTGCAATTATAGGATTTAGCAACCTGTAAACCACCCTGTTATTTTGGCAAGGGGTACAAGTAGAGTGGGGTAATATTTCCGCTGGGCTTTAACTACAACACAATCACTAACCATTGTTTAAAGATGATCTCATGGTTTAGTTGCATGTAATGTTTTTGCAAAATAATCTCTGCCAGCTGGAGGGTATTTCTATTTTAAGTTCTAAGAGGTAAAATGCCAGTCTTTGCGCATTTCAGCTGTAGTGGTAAAAATGTGAAGTGAATTGTTTCTTAGTACTTTATTCCCCTCCGAGTTGCAATTGTAAGAATTTTGCACCCGATGTTTCAAAAACCCTACCTGCTTTTGCTGCATCCTGTGTTATCAGCTGACTATAGATTCAGCTTTTGGACTAAATTTTCAACTATACTTAAGAAATTACAGCGTGACTCAGATGCTCTGTCTGATAAACACATTGTGCAAAGATTCTTAAAGCACAATTAAGTAACATTTAGACGATGATGCTTACGTTTTTGTTGCCTACCATGGAATTCTATATTTAACTGGCTCAAAGTTCTCAAGAAAATTGCGTTAATTGCTCAAATGGAAGTTATGGAATCGGGTTGCTGGAAGCGATTTGTGGTGCCACGATTTTGCTCCGAATAGGATCATCACAAAAAGGAAATGAAACAAACATACAACTATAAACGTAGAGAGCCAAGACTGAATTCAGTGGTGCAAAGTGCCAGTATGTTACTCATTTATATCTAATAACTTTTGAAAATCTTCAAGAAAATGAGCATCCAAAAGAAACAACTTTGAAAGAAAATGCTACCTCCATATGGAGAATGTAAAATTCTCGTGTGAAGCAACCAAATTCAGAGCGGTACATAACTGGGAAGAAAGTTAACTGCCTACTCTCTGTCTTAGAATCCAGAATCGGAAAGGCCTGCTGCCCTGGATCTAAGAAGTTGTAAAAACTATGGTCAAACTCAGTAAGCACTAAAATGTAAGTGTTGTCAAAGAAATTTTGAAAAAACACTAGTTAATAAAGAAACACGCCCCAATTAGATCTGCACATACTCGGGATGTGGCGATGAAGCACTCAAATCGCCGAATAAAACCATCATTTAAGAAACCAAATCAGTCGTAGAGAAAGTTTGCAAAGGATCTGCAAGAGATGGAGAAGCGAGGGGTAGTAGCTAAAGTCACTAAACCTATAGAGTAAGATGAGAGGAAAAACTCAGTGGAAAGTTAAGAATATGCCCAGATTTGAAAGAGTTGAATTAACAGTTCAAGAGGGTCTATCATCTCATGCCAACTATGCCAAAGCTGACAATTTTCTACAAACAAGGCCAGAAATCGCTACCTCAGCTCAATAAGGAATCTTCACTTAAAATGCTGAACTTGTCATTTGGATGGCACAAGTTCCAACGTTTATCTTTTTATTCTACGGGAGAGACCCATGGAGGAATCAAAAGAGTAGTAGAAGAGATGACCTCCCGAACTGTGGAGTGGATGGCAAAGGCTCTCCCTGAAACAGTGGGGGAAAGATTGGAGGAGCTGGGTGGGTTCAAGGTGAAAGGTGACAAATGAGTCATGGAAAAAAAACATGTAGCCTATTCCAATGCTGTGGACACCAGATGGAGTGTAGCAAAGCCAAGAAAAGTATTTTAACAGTTCTAAGCTAGACACAAGGTCCATGAAAAAAATTAAGAAGGAACATCCCGGTTCAGGAACAGGACTCTTGGAGCAAATCTGTAGGACAAGGAGTGAAAAACAACAATTTTTAAGCAAAGTTATCACCTTATTCTGTGATACAATCCAAGGAGTGATACTGGCAGATGCAGCAAGTCAATATCTGTCACCACAAAAGCACAGGAATTATCTCTGATTCATATTCTGAATAGTGAGGATACCCTACCTGGCCAATGTGATATCAAAAAGGCTGAGTAACATCCGATGGAAACAAATAACTTGGATTTACAAGTGCATTTTTAACGGATGAAATTAACACAGCTTTCGAAAAAAGGCACATTGGTCAATCAATGATAACATTTCACTGGAAGATTGTGTTCTATAATAACATGACAAAGATGTAGAAAAATACTTGGCAGATCAGGTACTGCTCAACGTTTAATAGACAATAGGTGCAGGAGTAAGCCATTCAGCCTTCCGAGCCAGCACCACCATTCACTGTGATCATGGCTTAAGAAACATTTAGACGGGCACATGGATAGGTTTAGAGGGTTATGGGCCAAACGCAGGCAGGTTGGACTAATGTAGATGAGCCATGTGGGTGCGGACAAGTTGGGCCGAAGGGCCTGTTTCCACGCGTATGACTCTTATCAGACTGCATCTGTCAACAGCCATAAAGAGTTAATGTTTCAGGATGAAAATCTTTCCAAAATGGCTAATATTAATTATAGTATTTAAAGTTGCAGAAACTGGAGCTGTGTAGAGAACAGAAAATGTCTGAGATGGGGCAGAGACCCAGAGATACTATTCTCTAAACTGGATCCAGAATCCAAATGATGCAAGATTTATGAAGGCCATATGGTTTAGGAAATTCCAGCTTGAAGCTGGATGAACTGTATGCTGGATTAACGTGTGTGTAGAAATATCAAGGACATTATACCAAATAGGCATATATGCAGAAACTACATGATGAGCAAAATATATCTTTTCCATCTTAAACTTCCATCACAGAAAAAGTAAACATCAGCAACATCACCAGCAAAAGGGGGTTGGACTTTAGCCAGGAAGATCGATGTACAAGTCAACAAGGGGTCACACCAAGGATAAAAATCAAAAACCGAGATGCACAACTTTGCTGACACAAGGGTCCCAGTTCATCCTATGGGGATGTGTTTGTGGCTACCCAACAGGTAACCTGAGTTGGATGATCAGCCATATCATATTGAATGGCCTGTTGGCCTACTCCTGCCCTTTTCTATGTCGTTAAGGGTTTACTTTTTTGCCCAGTTCTCCATGGATGTTTTCACCCAACCCACAGCTAACTACGGCCTGTTCCCTTTGTCGTTGTTACTTTTTTGCATACCTTTCATTAATTTGTTCGATATCCCTCTACTCTTTATCTCTCGTTTCCCTTTTTTGCTTAACTCTGAAGAAGGGTCTAGACCCGAAACGTCATCTATTCTTTTTCTCATGAGATGCTATCAGACCCAGTGAGTTACACCAGCTTTTTGTGTGCATCTCCAGAGTCTGTCCCCGCTGAGTTACTCCATCACTTTGTGTCCTTTTTGTAAACCAGCATGTGCAGTTTCTTGTTTCCTGCATTTGCAGCCAAAAAAATGGCTTTAAAAATACTGCATTGCCAAAGCAATATGGGATGGAGCACTGTGACAAGAATAAAGAAGTTTTAAAATCTTTAGACTTTTTTATTCTTGTTGACTTATTTGCTTGAAAAAGTAGGATGTTACTGTAAGCTTAGTAAGGACTATATTGATGGGCTATTTAGTTCCTGCATCAGACATGGATGCATGACATTCCAGATACTCAGCAGGCTTGGTATCATCTGCAAACACATGATAAGGAGCTGAAAGAATAAACAAGTTTTGTGCCACCGTTCTGAGACTGGAAGTCTAATTAACAAACAGTTCATTGAAAAAACAAATACGGCATAACACTTCAGCACATACTGGAAACTCTTTTGAATTGTATTGAATTGAATTTCCTTTATTGCCATTCAGACTTTTTGGTCTGAACGAAATGTCGTGCCTGCAGTCATACGAAATTTCGTGCCTGCAGTCATACATATAATAATAAATAACAAAAACACATAATAAACACAAATTAACATCCACCACAGTGAGTTCACCAGGCACCTCCTCACTGTGATGGAAGGCAAAAGTCTTAAAGTCTCTGTCCCTTCCCTCCTTGTTCTCCCTCTGCGCTGAGGCGATCCAGGCTTCCGTTGTTGTGACCCCCCCCCCCCCCCGGTGATGGTAAGTCAGTCCCGCGGCTCAACTGTGCTCCGCGAACGGGCCGGTTCAAGCTCCGTGGCCCGGGGTGGTCGAAGCTGCCGCCCTCCAGTCCAGCGGAGGGACCCAGATGAGAAAAAAAAGTGGTGAATCTGTGGAATTCTCTGCCACAGAAAGTAGTTGAGACCAGTTCATTGGCTATATTTAAGAGGGAGTTGGATATGGCCCGTGTGGCTAAAGGGATCAGGGGGTGTGGAGAGAAGGCAGGTACAAGGTTCTGAGTTGGACGATCAGCCATGATCATATTGAAGGGCCGAATGGCCTACTCCTGCACATATTTTCTATGTTTCTATGAAGGTGGTGGTAAACGACACAGTGCTGTTCTGTGCAATAGCCATAAAAGAAGCAGAGATGCAACATCAAAGAACAGGGGCATCAAGTAACCTTGAAACCTGACGCAATGTTTAATCCTCAACCCGCATCCTAAAAATATTATTTGTTAGTTGGAATGTCATGGTTTATGGATGCCTGCTGTGTACAAATTATTTACAGTATTTCCCACATTGTAATTATTATATATTTAGTAATATAAAAGTATTTCCATCTCTGAAGCTTTTTGGGACAAATCTGATAAGGATACAAAAGTGTGAAATAATAGCAAACATTTTTGAATGTTTAAGAAGGAACTGCAGTTGCTGGAAAATGGAAGGTAGACAAAAATGCTGGAGAAACTCAGCGGGTGCAGCAGCCGAAACGTTGCCCATTTCCTTCGCTTCATAGATGCTGCTGCATCCGCTGAGTTTCTCCAGCAATTTTGTGTACCAAACATTTTGGATGCTCGTTGCATTTCATAAAACACTTTTAAAATTATTAAAACTCTTCTGAAAATCCAATTTTATTTGCCAAGAGCAGCTTCGGGAATGGCCAAGCGTTAGTTAGACAATTTGTAATTTTCTTGGTAACTGGTCAATAATTACAATTTTGTTCATTGATCTCATTTATTTATTTATTTATTTTGTTTTTTTTTAATTTTTTTTTATTAGAAGTAGACATATTATAAAGTATAGTTACATATTATAGTAAAAAAACTTTTCATATACATCAGTCATACATTATTAAAATTTTCAATTGTCGATTACTTCTGCTTCTAGTGGGTTTTTTTTATATAGAGAAAGAGAGAAAAAAGAGTTACAAATATCAAAAAAAAACAAAAAAGGTGGAATGGATTACTTATAATACGTCATTGGAGATAGGTTTGTAGATTATAAAGTATGACTTTTCATCTAATCCTGAGTTCAAGTTTCAGTTGGGTTTTCGTGCTGGGCCAATCTATCCCGTCAGATAATTAATGAAAGGAGCCCATATTGTATCAAAAAGTTCTTGTTTGTCCATTAAGACAAGTCTAATTCTTTCTAGATATAGGGTCTCCGACATTTCCACAATCCACATTTTAATTGTGGGGGTCGTAGGGCCTTTCCAAAATTTTAATATTAATTTTTTCCCGGTTATTATACTGTAGTCGAGGAAATTTCTTTGGCTTGTTGTGAGTGTTAAACTTTGCTCTGATATTCCAAGTATTATTAATTTTGTGTTTGGATCCAGTTTTGTATTAATAACTTTTGAAATTATTTCAAAAATATCAGTCCAGAAATGTTTAACTTTTATACAATTTGCAAACGTATGTGTTAAATTAGCATCTAGATGTAGACATTTATCACAAATAGGAGAGATTTGTGGGAAGATTCTATTTAGTTTTATTTTAGAGTAGTGTAATCTATGTAAGACTTTAAATTGTATTAAAGCATGTCTGGCATTTAACGAACATTGATGTATATGTTGTAAACTTTCGTCCCACAAATCTTTAGTTATAGGATGACCTAATTCATTTTCCCATGTGTATCTATATGGTTCCGTCGGTGGTACCTCGTTGTTTAGGAGGGTGTTATAAATATAAGCTATTCATTTTTCAGTGTTAGGATGCTTGTTCAAACATTCATCAAGGATTTCTGGTTCCCTAGTCCTGTAGACTTGTGTGTTAGATTTAACATAATCTCTAATTTGTAGATATCTGAAGAAATTATTTGAGTGCAGTCCATGATTCTGTGGTAATTCCTGAAATGAAAGAAAAGTGCCTTTCCCATAAAGATGTCCAATCTTTTTAATTCCATAATGTTTCCATTGTGTGAAACCCTTATCCAAAAAGGATGGTTTGAATAAGGGATTATTTACAATGGGAAGGCATAGTGGTATATTATTCAATTTTAAAACTTTTTTTAATTGTTTCCAAATTCGTATTCCACTATGTATTATGGGGTTTTCCCTATAGGTTTTTTTGTGCAGTTTTGTGGTAGCAAATATGATCGGTCCAATTTCAAAAGGTAGACAGTCTTCCTTTTCCATCCTTAACCAATCTGGTTGTTGATCCATTTCTTCCAGCCAGAAATTCATGTTTTTAATATGGACTGCCCAAAAATAAAACAAGAAATTTGGCAAAGCACTTTTAAAATTATTAAAACTCTTCTGAAAATCCAATTTTATTTGCCAAGAGCAACTTCGGGAATAGCCAAGCGTTAGGAGTTAGACAATTTGTAATTTTCTTGGTAACTGGTCAATAATTACAATTTTGTTCATTGATTTTAAATAATCCTGATTCAAGATTCCTCATTGATCACTGGCACTTCAAAACATTTGAATTAATTAAGCTAATGAGGGTCCAGAGACACTTTGTATATCATTGAATCATGTGAAAGGCTGCACTCACACCCTCCCATCTACTCCCAATATCTAAACAGCACATATTTCTGTCACGGTGGCGTAGTGGTAGAGTTGCTGCCTTACAGCGAATGCATCGCCGGAGACCCGAGTTCAATCCCGATTACGGGTGCTGTCTGTAAGGAGTTGGTACGTTCTCCCTGTGACCTGCGTGGGTTTTCTCCGAGTTCTTTGGTTTCCTCCCACACTCCAAAGACGTACAGGTTTGGAGGTTAATTGACTTGGTAAATGTTAAAAAGAAAATTGTCCCTAGTGGGTGTAGGATAGTGTTAATATGCGGGGATCGCTGGCTGGCGCGGACCCAGTGGGCCGAAGGGCCTTTTCCGCACTGTATCTCTAAACTAAACTAAGCTAATTTTATATCATCAAATAGCCAACAGAGTCTGCTGATGGAAACTAAGAAAACAACCATTCTCCTTGTCAGTGAAGATTCGCATCATAATTGATGAAGAGACTTTTCCATAAACGATATAATCCATCTTGCACGCTTATGTGGCTCAAAGCTTTATCTGTATTCTCTCAATTCACTACTTGCCCCAGGCATAAACATTAATATAAACAAGTTACTGCATGCATTCGTTGGGTAGGAAGCCTCGATTTTATTAGCTTCAAATTCAAACACTCCCAATTTTTATAATGAAAGTGAACTTCATGATTATAAATAGAAGGAGTTAATGATTTTATTTCTTAGTAACATTCCTGGTTTCTAGACCACTCTTCGCAATTATTTTTCACTGGGTTTAAACTTTCCCCGCACTTGAACATTTTAGTGATTTTTTTTATTTGCTTTACCAAAACATGTTTAGATTTTTATTTAAAACGTGTGTTTGTACAGCAAAAGAAATTCACTTAAAGTTGTTCAAGAGTGGGAAACATGTTTTTTGTACTTTTTTT
Organism: Leucoraja erinaceus; assembly: GCF_028641065.1. Taxonomy (NCBI): domain Eukaryota; kingdom Metazoa; phylum Chordata; class Chondrichthyes; order Rajiformes; family Rajidae; genus Leucoraja; species Leucoraja erinaceus. The sequence goes on along the minus strand of NC_073392.1, from coordinate 39,951,559 downwards.
TTTGGTAGTTTAATACAAAATACAATATTTTGCCTGTGTTAATTGAACTACAAAGACATTTTGCAATTAATCAATTAATTCAATCATTTAAAAAAAATAACCCCAGAAGCAGAATAAGGAATTTACAGGCAGAAAATCTATTATGTTCCACTGTTTATTCTGCCCCAGATTTCATGGAACAGTTTTGGTTTATCAATGTGCTATCACGAGGACCAGATTGCTTTGAGCAAGGAAAGGCTTCTCAGCCATCTGTAATTCCAATTTTTCCTTGGGCTTCCTTTCTTGTTTTCCAATTGATCTTTCATACAGGGCAAGAAAGATCAATTTGTCTACCTTCTTTCTTACAGGGCAGCTCACTACCTGTATCCCATCGTTACTGAGATGTAGGGATGTTCTGAGCATCAGGTGACTAATTGGCAGTACTGTGGCTTATTGTTGAAAAGACTTGAAAAGGACTTTTTTTCTCCCATTTATCTAACTTTAGTGCAGTGCTGCATATTATACTGTTTAAAAATTGTTTGACGTGCCCATCTGTAAACTGAGTTGAGACAGCTGAGCAATCATATAGTCTGTTGCTTTCAGGGCCCAATATCAAATGCTCATTTTTCAAACAGTCTGCAGCAAGAGGGTTAAAAGTTCACCATCTGGCGAGCCGTCCAAACATACAGAACTATGTAAAGTGTAATTGCTGTAACATGGTTTATACTTTCCCTCTAATTCAATGTCAGAGCAAGGTTTCAACCTTTTTAAAAAGGATGTACTGCTTTAACTGCTTCAATTGCTGTGTTTTCTTGTCCCACTTGGAAATAATTAATGTATGACTTATTTAGTGGTTGTCATTTTGCTAAACCTTCACCGTTCGTATCATTTTAAAAGCCAAACTCACTTTGCATACTGCTAAACCTGGGTAACAGTTTTGATCTGCCAACTGTCTCTTATTTCAGTTTGTGCCAACACCTGACAGGGATATTATTTCCACTTTGTCCCCATCTAAAAATCCTGTCCCACTATACGTGTTCATTCCAAGAGCTCGCCCGAGTTTGCCCTGTTTCGAACTCGGAGATTTACGGTAATGGCCGCTCGTCGGTACTCGGGGCTCTCGTGGACATTTTTCAACGTGTTGAAAAATCTTCCCGAGTCTTCCCGAGCTTACCTGCCGTTAGCGAGTCTTCCCGAGTACCCGCCGTTAGCGTTACGAGCCGCTAAGAGACGTCCCCGAGCTCCGACGTACCCGCTACGTTCATTCTCCGTGCTTACCACGAGTTTGATTTTTTTTTAAACTCGGGAGAGCTCTTGGAATGAACTCGTACAGTGGGACAGGGCTATTAGGTTTATCTTTGACACCAGATTTAGGCTGCCATTACATTATGACTGCGGGTTCATGAGAATGTGACATTACCACATGCCATCTCTGTGTACTGCGTGTACACTTTTACCTGTCCATGCAGTCAGTCTTTTCAGCTCTTTTTGCACAATATTGAGCTAAACATATTCTGTAACCTCCTGATATATTTTGGAAGAAATACATATCTTGCCATTTGAGAATACATGTCAGATAATATGACATTGAATTATTTTTGGAAAACAATTCAAACTGCAGATGCTGGAATCTAAAACATTGCAGAACTTCTAGAACTAAGTCAGTCCAGCAGCATTTGAGGGAAGAGAAAGCATTTAATATTTCTGCTCTGAACATTAATTGGTTTCTGTTTCGACAGACACTGCTGAGGCCTAGTATATCTGATTTTGTTCTATCCGGCTATAGAAATGCAAATCATCCCTGATATTTTGCAGCGTATTTGAGAAAATACTTGAAGTAATGTGTTTGCTTGTTCATTTACCATTCAATCCGCCACAGTGAAACCAATTAAAATAGATTCTTTGTTATTGGAAATACATATAGGTTTCGTTTTGTTAATCAGTCCCTTCAAATGGACAAATTCAATTTGTTATTTTTTTTGTTATTGAGTTTTCTTTTATTCATATATGTGATGTGAATACTGCCGGCCAGGCTAGCAATTAATGATCATTCATAGATAGGCAGCATCTCTCAATCTCCAACTCTCAGTCTGAAGAAGGGTCTCGACCCGAAACATCGCCCATTCCTTCTCTCCAGAGCTGCTGCCTGTCACGCTGAGTTACTCCAGCATTTTGTGCCTATCTTCGGTGTAAACTAGCATCTGCAGTTCCTTCCCACACAATAATCATTCATAGTTGCCCTTGACAGGTTGGTAATGGACAGGAGTGGTGGAAGCAGTGCCATCAGAGAGCCAGTTCCAGTATTCTGAACAAGCCTCAATGAAGGAAGAGCAAGAGATTTCAAGGTCAGGATAGTGTGACAGAGAGGCGTTTTTGGATGGTGCTATTCCCAATAAGATGCTGTCTGCATTGTTTATGGGAATTGAACAATAACATGTAGGAGGTTATACAAAAAAAGATGGAGAAACTCAGCGGGTGCAGGAGCATCTATGGAGCGACGGAAATACGCAACGTTTCGGGCCGAAACCCTTCGGAAGAAGGGTTTCGGCCCGAAACGTTGCCTATTTCCTTCGCTCCATAGATGCTGCTGCACCCGCTGAGTTTCTCCAGCTTTTTTGTGTAACCTTCGATTCTCCAGCATCTGCAGTTCCCTCTTAAATAACATGTAGGAGCTGGTGAAGCGTCTCAACCTGATGGTCGACTGTCCATTTCTCTCCACAGATGCTACCTGGTCTGCTGAGTTCCTCCATCAGTTTTTTTTTATCGGGCAGTAATTCAGTCTTGTCACATAATTAAAAGTACACCTCTACTTGAATTAATAATTTGTTTCACGGGTATTTGTATAATAACAAAACAACTCCACATCATCTGCCTGTATATTTAAATGCAGAATCACTGGTTGAGATATTGTTACAACAAAGCTTCCAGAGAAGTAAGGCAACTTGAGACTTTCAATGTACCATCAATCACCAGAAGCTAAGCTGTAACTTATCTTTTGGCCTTGCCTCTATCGTTATTGCCAATTCCCGTCTGTTCAGTAAAATGCTTCTCAATTTTGATCAAGCTCATCGATCTACCAAAACGCCCTGCCTTTGGCTTATTGTTAGCTTTTGCTTAGTTTTCTGTGAAGTGCCTTGAGATGTTTCCACCAGCGTTCTGTAAAAATGTAAGTGTGGTCGTGAAATAAATTCATCAAATAGCAAGAGGTGTTGTCACAGAATCTTCTAAGATTTTGTGGTACAAGTTCTCTCCATGTTATGAACATCTGACATATGTACAACCCATAACTGGCAAACGAGTGTGTGGCAAACCAAGGCGGCAGATTTGTTGTGGGGGTAGAGGCATCTTCTGCCACATGGGAACTCAGTTTGCGGCAATGTGAGAGGTATAGATAGGATGGTGGTGGGTGCCTCGAATGCACTGCCAGGGGTGGTGGTGGAGATAGATAAAATAGTGGTGTTTAGGACACATATGAGTATGCAGGGAATGAAATGGATATGGATCTTGTTTAGGCAGATGCAAATTCATCTTGGCATCATGTGGGCTTAATGGCCAGTTCCTGTGCTAGACTGTTCTATGTTCTCATATCTGAATGGTTGAGTTAAACATTTCAGGTTTAACCACATGTTGCCCTTGGTTCACCTATGCTCTTATTTAACCATGTTGGTGGCATTTCCGACTTTCGAACTGTTCAGTTTATAAATATTCTCAGGAATGGGGCAGCCCATCATAACCCGAGGAGGACTTGTGTTATGAAGAGAGTTTTCATAGGCATTTCCTGGGAACAGTTTGTCTTCAGAATTCTCTGCCTTAGCGGACTGTGAATACCCTGCCATTAAGTATATTGAAACCTCAAATCACAGGTATCTGGACACTTGGGATCATGAGATATGGTGATGGTGGGGAAAATAGAATTTAAGAACACCATTGGCTACGATCTTGCAGACTGATGGGGCATGCTCTGGAGATCATATCCTCTTTTGCCGTTATTTATTGTTGTTCTTTTATTTTCTCTTGCCCACCTCTGCACGAGTTATAAAAGAGTAACTGCAGTGTAGGACGGCAGGGTGGCACAGTGGTAGAGTTGATGCCTTACAGCGCCAGAGACACGGTTTCGATCCTGACTCCGGGTGCTGTCTGTACCGACTTTGCAGGTTCTCCATGTGACCTGCACGGGTTTTCTCCGGGTGCTCCGGTTTCCTCCCAAACTCCAAAGCTGTCCAGGTTTGTAGGTTAATTGGCTTAGGTTAAAAATTGTAAATTGTACCTAGTGTGTAGAATAGTGTTTGTGTACGGGGGTTGCTGGTCGGCATGGATTCAGTGGGCCGAAGGCACAGTTTCTAAGCTGCATCTCTAAACTAAACTCAATTAAACTGGTGGGGTGATGGGAAGCTATTTAGCCTTGCACTTAAAAAGGTTCACAAAAGCCTTATTTATATCTTTCGAACAGATGCATGGTAATCCGATCTCAACTTCACCAGTCTTTAACTATAATGCAAAATTCATTGTTATTAAAGAGGGTTCATAGCTGCCAACAGAAAATGAGGCTGATAAAAATCTTTGTTCACACTTTGAAATATATTTAAAAAAACTACAGATCTCTTCAAGTAACCACAGCCTGTAAGTAATGTTAATACTGGTTGATTCTCCTTCATTAAAAATATAAAGGGAATCAAAGAGAGTCTACCTTATCCTTTGATGTTTGTAGCTTGGAGCAAAACAAGAGAATATTGTAGAGTTTGATCAAATCGCAGAGACGAAAGGTGTTGAGTTAATGCACATCTGAGCGGGTGTGTTAATTACAAGTTACAGTGTACTTTAAACTTATTCTGCAGCATAAGTCGCACTGTGCATTGCTGCGCAAATGCTAGCATGTGTGTATAAGTGGTTCTATTTTACATATCCCTATTAAAGATGATGGATCTGTGACCTAATCGCAATAAATTTCTTCTGCACAGAATGAGTTACCCGGGGTTCAAAGTTGACACAGACAGGTTTAGAATCTGATCACAACACTGTCAATGTGCCTCTGGTATTACATTCACTGTCTGTCAGCTTTTTTGTCCATTACTATAGATGAGTGGGACACAAATGACATATGTAACATTCACAGGTGCTCTTTGCCTGATGAGATTGTTCTCTCCTATTTTAAACTCTCCCATCGTGAGAGGTATTTCTTCCAAAAAGATGCAAACTGTCCTCACCGTCACATTATCCCTCTGAGGATGGGACATTTCTAATTCATTCACATCTCCCATATGTGCAAAACATTGATCTCTGCAGAAAGCTAATGGGGCTGTCCCACTGTACGAGCTAATTCAAGAGCTCTTCCGAGTTTTAAAAAAAAATCAAACTCGTGGAAGCACGTAGAATGTACGTAGCGGGTACGTCGGAGCTCGGGACGTCTCGTAATCTCGTTGCACAAATGTGCAATGACAATAAAAGATATTATCTTAGCGGCTCGTACTCGGGAAGTACTCGGGAAACGCGGTAAGCTCGGGAAGACTCGTGAAGATTTTTCAATATGTTGAAAAATGACCACGAGAGCCCCGAGTACCTACGAGCGGCTATTACCGTAATTCTCCGAGTTCGAATCAGAGGAAACTCGGGAGAACTCTTGAATTAGCTCGTAGAGTGGGACAGCCCCATTAAATCTTTTCAGTCTGTATCTGTTATGTTTTCAAAAGAGATATTCAGTTTTACTTGTGCAAGGACTAATTTTCTTTTCCCAAACAACATTAATTTGGTGTCCTTGAAGTAATTTATTGACGTTCGGCCTAATACTTAATGGTCGATGTGACTACTGGCAGTTACCTCAGTCTAAGGCATCGGTGTGCATGTAAGCCAACCGGTGACACAACTAAAGTATTTTAGCACGGTACCAGCCGGTCTTCAGCTACCACTGAAGCCATTCCTGCTTTAAACAAGCAGGACATTTTTGAAAGAATGACGTAGGCCGTGGGCAGCGAAGGCATTGGTGAAAAATAACTTTTGATTACTCTCGCATATCAGACCAAATGGCTGTTTTCCATACTGTAAGCTTCTTGTTTCTATAATCATTCCCAGAAAACGGAGCAATTTGAATTTGTATGTTTAAGAAAGAACTGCAGATGCTGGAAAAATCGAAGGTCGACAAAAATGCTGGAGAAAATCAGCGGGTGAGGCAGCATCTATGCAACGAAGGAATAGGTGAGGTTTCGGTCGAGACCCTTCTTCAGACTGATGTGGGGGTGGGGGGGCGGGAAGAATAAAGGAAGAGGCGGAGACAGTGGGCTGTGGGCTGTGGGCGAGCTGGGAAGGGGAGGGGAAGGAGGGAGAAAGCAAGGACTACCTGAAATTGGAGAAGTCAATGTTCATACCGCTGGGGTGTAAACTAACCAAGCGAAATATGAGGTGCTGCTCCTCCAATTTGCGGTGGGACTCACTCTGGCCATGGAGGAGGCCCAAGGCAAAAAGGTCAGATTTGGAATGGGAGGGAGAGTTGAAGTGCTGAGCCACTGGGAGATCAGGTTGGTTAATGCAGAGCTGCCAAGTAGTACGGATTTTCCGTATTCTGTACGGAAATACGATAAAAATACGGATGTACGGATTTGCTTTGTAAAATACGGATTTTTTTAAAAAATCAGCCCAAATTCCTGTTTCATCCCAAAATTTCTCCCAATTTTGCTAGCCCTTGCTGTCTCCTCCCCTTCCTTCACCTTCGAGCTGTCTCCTCCCGTCCCCCCCGCCCTCGGGCTCCTCCTCCTCCCTTTTTCTTTCCTTCTCCCCCCCACCCCCCATCCCCCATCAGTCTGAAGAAGGATTTTGGCCTGAAACGTCGCATATTTCCTTCGCTCCATAGATGCTGCTGCACCCGCTGAGTTTCTCCAGCATTTTTGTGTACCTCCTGTTTCATCTTGCTGCTTAAAAAAGGCAAGGATATAAAAAGTCATACTGTAACTAAGAAATTATAGCAGAATGAAATCTATTAGTATTTTAAATTTCAAGATCTGGATGATTATTTTTGTACGGTTTGATCTGCATGTCCCGCTACAGGTTTAAACAGCGCTGTCAGTTTAGCGCGTGGGAATTTAAACAAACAGCGCTATGGGTTCTAATTATAGCGCTACAAGCTGGAGCGCTATTGCCTTTACACACAGCGCTATGGCCACAGCGCTATGGGTCACAGACTGTTCAAAGAGGGAGTGAGAGGGAGGGAGAAGGAAAGAGGGAGTGAGAGGAGGGGGGAATAAGAGAGGGAGGGAGAAAAAAGGGAAGAAGAGAGGGAGGGAGAGCAGGACGGAGGGAGAGGGAGGGAGAGAGGGAGTCTTCCAAATTGGCTTCTACATCATCATCTAGTGCTAAAAGCAGGAAGCAGTCGTTCAAACAGAAGTATACAAAGAGATGGCAATGAATGCATTGTCAAGTAAGGTGCGCAGAAGACATGTCAATTAGTAGCAAAGGTATGCACTCTTGTACTCTGACATGGGTATGACATAAAAATACAACATTATTTTCAGCAAAGTGGCGCTGCGTAAAAATACTGATTTCCTCAGCAAGATACTGATTTTCAGGTACTAGAATACTCTGACAAAACTTGGCAGCTCTGTTAATGCGAACTGAGCGGAGGTGTTGGGCGAAGCGATCGCCAGGCCTGCGCTTGGTCTCACCGATGTAGAGCAGTTGACACCTAAAATTGGTGCTTTTTTTAGACTGTTTATCTGGCACCTAATTTTTTCAAAATGTTGACTTTGCAGCATCTAACTTACTTTTTGTCTTCATCACAATATAACCTCTTTGCAAGAGCTACATGACATTCATAAGCACTTAAAGACCTCTTGGGAATCGTGGAGCTTGGGATAAACTTGAATTTGCACTCGGAAGCCTGACATCAGGATGTATTCCTCCATGTGTATTGCTTGACTTTATATAAAATGAATTGGTGTGGAGAGTATTCCACCTTGTCAAGGCTGGGATGCAACCATTGGGGGTAGCCCGGTGGCACAGTGGTAGAGTTGTTGCCTTACAGCACCAGGGACCCAGGTTCGATCCTAACTAGGGGTGCTTGTGTGTACGGAGTTCGCACTTTCTCCCCGTGACCTGCGTGGGTTTTCTCCAGGATGTTCGGTTTCCTCCCACACTCCAAAGACGTACAGGATTGTAGGTTAATTGACGGCATATATGTAAATTGTCCCTAGTGTGAAGGATCGTGTGAATGTGCGGGGATTGCTGGTCAGTACGGATTCGGTGGGCCGAAGGGCCTGGTTCCGTGCTGTATCTCTAAACTAAAACTAAACTAACCAGAGTTTTTGCGACAAAAGTAAAGAAAAATTCATTCTCTAACTTAGATTTTCAATATCCTAGTGGTTTAAGTTTATCCACAGATTCACATGAGTTGAAACAGATAGCTATAAATAGTCAAGATGAATCTTTGGTTGTTTATCATCTTGATAAAAACCACAGTTGTGTACATTACATTGGACTGGTAATTTAATATCATCGATGTTCAAACTGAATAATCGCAGATGTGCATATAAATGTTCCAAGCTGTCTTTGATTTGAAACTGTTTATATGTGAATTATTTGGCAGCACAGTGGTGCAGCTGGTAGAGCTACTGCCTCACGATGCCAGAGATCCAGGTTTGTAGATGAATGGCCTCTGTGAATTGCCCCTTATGTGTAAGAGGTAGATGAGAAAGTGGAATAACATAGAACTGAAGTGAATATGTGATCGAAGGGCAATGTCAACTCAGTTGGTCAAAGTACTAGCTTCCTTGTTGTATCTTTCGATCAATCTGGTCGCTTGTAGAAGATAGGATTAACAATGAGAATTTTTCCCATGAGAAAAGACCAGTGATATTTGATTCGACCATTTGATACAATGCATGAACATGAGAAAGGCCAATTGGTCCACCCTTGTATCTACATTTCTCTGTAGGGCAACTTGATTTATTCATAAACACATCTATTAGAAGAAAAGGAGGCCATCCAGTCTCCAGATCTTCTGTTCTTCAATGAGATTATAGCTGATCTCTGATTTACTTCCCTTGATAATATCATCTAGCCAAAATCCCCAACTCGTACTCTTAAATTTCATCCCTTGGGGATTTATAAAAACACTGCTGATCCATTGACAACTTGGTGGATTTTTCTATCTGCTGCTTCCCGTTTGGGTGTTGGTTAAATGGATATATTTCTAAAATTACTTTTTCCAGATGCTTCCTTTATAAAAACTTTAGATCTATCATCATTGTATAGGGAAAATATTATCAAATTTAAATAAACAATTCTAGTAGCAAAAGTAAAGATAAAACCTTATAGTGCTGGAACAAAACTAAAAATATGGTCGCATTTTGATGAATTAAGAAATGGTCATTGAGAGCAACGTGATTTCTATGATTAACGTATACTTCCAAAATATGCTACATAATGGTCTTGTCATCTTGATTGAAGGCTATGGAATAAAAAGGGCTGTAGCAGCATGGCTAGAAAATTCATTCAGTTACCAGAAACAGAGAACAGTAACAAAATATTCACAAAATAAGACACAAAGTGCTGGAGTAACTCAGCAGGTCAGGCAGGATCCCTGGAGAACATGTTCTTTGGGGATGCTGCCTGTCCTGCTGAATTACTCCAGCACTTTGTCTCTTTTCTTAATTGTAATAAAAGCTTGCCTGGCGGCAAATGTACGGTGGACTTCACCAGAAGTGGATGTGAAGACAACTGCTTTTCTTAACCACTTGGTTTTAGATGAACAAGGTACAACTTTCAAATTTGTTGATTCACAAAAAATGAAAGTGTAGTGAACTGAGAGGAAATCGGCAATAGACTTCAAAGGAATAAAAGTACATTTTGATAAGAAGAATGGAAAAAGGCAATATAAACAACAAGGCACCATTCTAAAAGGGATACTAGAACAGTCTGTGTCTAGTTTTTTTTCCAATGTAGCTAAGCAGATTGAAAATTGATTAGAAAAACCAAACAAGATCCCAGGCTTTATAAATAGAGCCAAATCTCTTAAAAAACAAGACATCGTGATGAAGCTTTAAAACACTGATTCAGCCACATGCTGTATCAGGAGTGTGCCCAATTCTGAGTGCCATGCTCTATGAAAGAAATGAAGGCTGCAAGAGAGAAGCAAGAGTGTACATATTTTATTCAGCTTGTTATTGTCGCATGTACCACGGTACAGTCAGAAGCTTCTTGTTGCGTATTATCCAATCAATGAAATGACTATACATGATTCCAACAAGCCGTCCACAGTGTACGGATACAAGATAAAGGCTATAATGTTTTGTGCAAGGTAAAGTCCAGTCAAGTGTGATTAAAGAAAGTTTGATGGTCTCCAATGAGGTAGATGGGAGGTCAGGGTGGTTCCCGAGTTGGTGGGAGGGCGGTTAAGGTGCCTGATAACAGTTGGGAAGTAAATTTGTCTCTGAATCTGGAGGAATGTGTTTTCAAACATCTGTACCTTGCCTGATGGGAGAAGAGGGAGAAACCGGGGTGAGACTGGTCTTTGATTATGCTGGTGTAGATGGAGTAAATGGAAGGCAGTTTGGTTTGCGTGATGGTGTGGGCAACATCCACAACTCGCTGCAATTTCTTGCGGTCACGGGTGGAGCTGTTCCCAAACCACGCTGTGATGCATCCCGATATAATGCTCTCTAGTGCACATCTGAAGAAGTTGGTGAAGGTTGTTAGGGACCTGCCGAACTTCCTCGGTGTTCTATGGTGGTGTGGTGTGGTGTGCTTTCTTGGCCAGTGCTTAAATGTGGCTGGTCCAGGAGAAATTGCTGGTGATATTCACCACTACGAACTTGAAACTTTCAACCATCTCTTCTTTTCGGAAACGGGCCTTTCGGCCCACCGAGTCCGCACCGACCAGCCGTCCTCGTGTAACCATATAACCATATAACAATTACAGCACGGAAACAGGCCATCTCGGCCCTACAAGTCCGTGCCAAACAACTTTTTTCCCTTAGTCCCACCTGCCTGCATTCATACCATAACCCTCCATTCCCTTCTCATCCATATGCCTATCCAATTTATTTTTAAATGATACCAACGAACCTGCCTCCACCACTTCCACTGGAAGCTCATTCCACACCGCTACCACTCTCTGAGTAAAGAAGTTCCCCCTCATGTTACCCCTAAACTTCTGTCCCTTAATTCTGAAGTCATGTCCTTTTGTTTGAATCTTCCCTATTCTCAAAGGGAAAAGCTTGTCCACATCAACTCTGTCTATCCCTCTCATCATTTTAAAGACCTCTATCAAGTCCTCCCTTAACTTTCTGCGCTCCAGAGAATAAAGACCTAACTTATTCAACCTATCTCTGTAACTTAGTTGTTGAAACCCAGGCAACATTCTAGTAAATCTCCTCTGTACTCTCTCTATTTTGTTGACATCCTTCCTATAATTGGGCGACCAAAATTGTACACCATACTCCAGATTTGGTCTCACCAATGCCTTGTACAATTTTAACATTACATCCCAGCTTCTATACTCAATGCTCTGATTTATAAAGGCTAGCATACCAAAAGCTTTTTCTTACCACCCTATCTATATGAGATTCCACCTTCAAGGAACTATGCACAGTTATTCCCAGATCACCTCTGTTCAACTGTATTCTTCAATTCCCTACCATTTACCATGTACGTCCTATTTTGATTTGTCCTGCCAAGGTGTAGCACCTCACATTTATCATCATTAAACTCCATCTGCCATCTTTCAGCCCATTTTTCCAAATGGCCTAAATCACTCTGTAGACTTTAGAAATCCTCTTCATTATCCACAACACCCCCTATCTTGGTATCATCTGCATACTTACTAATCCAATTTACCACCCCTTCATCCAGATCATTGATGTACATGACAAACAACAAAGGACCAAACACAGATCCCTGAGGCACCCCACTAGTCACCTGCCTCCAACCCGACAAACAGCCATCCACCATTACCCTCTGGCTTCTCCCATTCAGCCACTGTTGAATCCATCTTGCTATTCCGGCATTTATACCCAACAGTTGAACCTTCTTAACCAACCTTCCATGAGGAACCTTGTCAAAGGCCTTACTAAAGTCCATATAGACAACATCCACTGCTTTACCCTCGTCAATTTCCCTAGTAACCTCTTCAAAAAATTCAAGAAGATTTCAAGGCACAAATCCATGTTGACTGTTCCTAATCAGACCCTGTTTATCCAGATGCTTATATATATTATCTCTAAGTATCTTTTCCATTAATTTGCCCACCACTGAAGTCAAACTAACAGGTCTATAATTGCTAGGTTTACTCTTAGAACCCTTTTTAAACAATGAAACAACATGCGCAGTACGCCAATCCTCGGGGTCTATTCCCGTTTCTAATGACATTTGAAATATTTCTGTCATAGCCCCGGCTATTTCTACACTAACTTCCCTCAATGTCCTAGGGAATATCCTGTCAGGACCTGGAGACTTAACCACTTTTATATTTTTCAAAAGTGTCAGTACTTCTTTTACTTTGAAACTCATAGTATCCATAGCTACTCTACTCGTTTCCCTTACCTCACATAATTCAATATCCTTCTCCTTGGTGAATACCGAAGAAAAAAAATTGTTCAATATTTCCCCCATCTCTTTTGGCTCTGCAGATAGCTTCCCACTCTGTCTCTCCAATGGACCAATTTTATCCCTCGTCATCCTTTTGCTATTAATATAGCTGTAGAAACCCTTTGGATTTACTTTCACCTTACTTGCCAAAGCAACCTCATATCTTCTTTTAGCTTTTCTAATTTCTTTCTTAAGATTCTTTTTACATTCCTTATACTCCTCAAGCACCTCATTTACTTCATGCTGCCTATAATTATTGTAGATCTCCCTCTTTTTCCGAACAAGATGTCCAATTTCCCTTGAAAACCAGGGCTCTTTCCAATTTTTACTGTTTCCTTTCAACCAAACAGGAACATAAAGGTTCTGTACTCTTAAAATTTCCCCTTTAAATGTCCTCCATTTCTCTTCTACATCTTTCCCATAAAACAAAATGTCCCAGTTCACTCCATTTAAATTGTATTGTATTGTATTGAATTCAAATTTATTGTCATTGTCTCAATTTGAGACAACGAAATGAATTTCCCTTACAGGCAGTATCATAAAAAAAATCACAAAGAAATAATAAAAATAAATAATAAATAAATAATAAAACATATTAAAAATAAAATTGAAATTGAATTAAAATGTAAAAAAAGCACAAATACAGAAGTCCACGACACAACATAACATAAATGGCACCAAGGTGAGGATGGCACCATAGTCCAGCCAGCCTCCCCTCCGTGTTCATCCGTGGACGGGGCCTTCCGAGCACCTGCAGTCGCCGCCCCGGGTGGCCCGATGTTCAGGCCCTCACGCCGGGCTGGTGGGACGCCGACGCCGAACCCCGACGGTGAGCATCCTCCTCCTCAGCGGCCCGGACCTTCTGATCAGCCGCCTCCCGTGTGCCGGAGTCTGCAGCTCCCAATTCCACAGGCCGAGCTGGGCAGAATCGCAGGACCCCGCGCTGTCCATCAGCGCCGCCCGCGTTGGGAGCTCCGCAAACCGCAGCTCCAGGATGTCGGTGCAGCAGGTCCAGCACTCCGGGCTCCAGACGGCGACCCCCGGTAAGGCATCGCCAGCCCCGCGATGTTTCAACGCTGTCCCGCCGCTGCTGGAGCTCCGGTCGATCCCGGCAGGAAAGGCCGCGCCAATCCAGGTAGGTAGGCCGCTGTGGGGGGAGGGGGGGGGGGGGGCGAGGACGCGACTCGAATAATAGTCGCGTACTCACCAGGAAGCGGCTGAAGGACGGTATCCCCCGCACCGTGCCCTCTTCCCCCACATAAAAACACAAAAAAACACAAAGAAATACACTTTTACATAACTAAATAAACAAAAAAACAAAAAGATACCGGGCTGTAGGTGGAGGCTGCTGGCACCAGCGCCACCGGAAGTACAATACCGGACGTACAATAAATCATCTCGCATCTCATTAAAGTTAGCCTTTCTCCAATCAAAAATCTCAACCCTAGGTCCAGTTCTGGCCTTCTCCATAATAATATTGAAACTAATGGTATTGTGATCACTGGACCCGAAGTGCTCCCCAACGCATACCTCCGCCACCTGTCAGACGGAAACCGAATATCTCAGAGAAAATCCACACGGTTACGGGGAGCACGTACATACTCCATACAGACTGCACCCATGGACAGGATGGAACCCGGGTCTACTCGCAGTAAGGCGCTGTAAGGCTACAACTCTACCGCTGCGCCACCGTATCGCCCTACAGACAGTGGGACTATCTGTATTTCTCTTACGTGAAACGGTCGAGACTAAATGGTCTCCTTCCAAGCTGTAAGAATTCTGTGACTCGAACTATTGACTGGGTACGATTATTACCAGAATAATCAATCTTATGGACCTGTCCCACTTACGCAACTTTTTCGGCGACTGCCGGCACCTTTCATAGGTTGTTGCAGTTCGGCGAAAATTATCATCATATTGAAAATCCAGCGGCGACCAGAAAGACGCTACGACTCTTTGGGCGTCTGAGGAGACGACTCACCACCATACAGGCGACACCCTGGCGACATTCGCGGGGTGAAGCCCGTATGGTCGTGTGTAGTCGCCCAAAGAGTCATACCTTGTTCTAGTCGCCGCTGGATTTTTCAACATGTTGAACATTTTCGGCGACCTGCAACGACCCATGACAGGTTCCGGCAGTCGCCAAAAAAGTCGCATAAGTGGGACAGGTCGATTAGAATAGTTTGAATTCATGTCCCAGATGAAAATGTATTACTTTGCCACCTAGTATCCTTAACTGGAGAAAATTCTGCTCAAAACATTTGACCGATCCTGAAAGGGTTTTTTTTTTGTTCGTAGTTAAATGAGTCAACTCGTTGACTTGTGGGGGTTTGTTTTACTCCAGAGACATAATGTTCCAAGGAAATTAAACCTTGGTCGTCCTTTAATATTGTGTTTTGTGAAAAGAATACGAAAATCTCACATGTCCACATCCCTCAAGTGTCCGCTCACCTTTGATTCGGGAAAGGAACTCGCTCTCAGATTTCACATCGATGGATGTCCCTGTTTGAACCCATGGGCCCACTCTCACATGACAAACAGCTGGTCTAATGGCTTCAGTTCCAGCAAATTGAGGTCATCAGCTCCAGACTTATGGCGTATGGTATGTGACAGAGTTGTCTTTGGAACTAAAAGTAGTGTGTTGGATTCAATCTTTAGGGAACCATTACTTAGCAAGGGTTAATCATTGCATTTTTCTCTCTTAAAAGTATCAACTGGGAACAATTAATTAAACCTTCCTGCAGTCTACTGAAACACCGACTGCTCTAGTCTGCTTGCTGCAGCATGTCCATAACCGTGCCCTGCAGCTTGCTTTTTAAAAAAAGTCTGCAGTTTTATTCCTAACCATATTTTGCCAGCTGCCTATCCATTTATTGCATAATATTTCCTGCGAGCT
Source organism: Leucoraja erinaceus (assembly GCF_028641065.1). NCBI lineage: Eukaryota > Metazoa > Chordata > Chondrichthyes > Rajiformes > Rajidae > Leucoraja > Leucoraja erinaceus. The sequence goes on along the minus strand of NC_073392.1, from coordinate 39,936,114 downwards.
TCATATCACTAATTGGATCAAATCAAACATTGAAGATTACTGCATAGTTTTCTTGTAAATTGCTTGGGAACGTTATAACCTTAATTTTAAAAAATCCAATTCTCCCATTGTTTCTTGATTAACATAATCAAAAATAATTTAGCAGTATTTGTTTTGAGTGAGCACAGCGCCGTATAAGCATGCCCAAAAGCACGTACCAAGCTCTCTGGTTGGCAAGAGCGCAGTTTACATCCAGCAGTGTAGGTCAGTGCTTTTGCTCTGAGCCACCATCTCAAACTGTGAGACTTTCACAGCAACAGCAGCTACCCGAACACCAGCTCTGTTGATGCTGCTTCTGGTTTTTGTGGTCATTGGGGGTTTCTTTTCCGTAACAGGAAGCATTTCCAAATTGTTTAACCCCTTTGATTAAAAAGGTAAATGGATTTTAACGTTTATTTCTGTTTCAGTCTGATGTTTTCAAGAGGGTTGATTTGAGTTTATTTTATTTATAAAAAGATTGCTTTTTAAGTGGCGAGCAGTAAAGATTTTTGTCAGTGATGAAACTTAGAATGAAATTAATGTGAATTTTCACAAAATTAAAGAACCTCATGCATGCACTCGACATTTGATAAATCTATAATCTATATGATAGGCTTTACAAAGGAAATGCTTGGTAATTCAAAGCGCAATGATATCTCAATTAAATCTGTTTATTATTCCATTAGCCATTAATACAGAATGTAGCTTTTCCAATTAATGCCAGAGGCAATAAAATCTGATTAATTAATCGTGAACAAAGCAATCTGATTTACAGTTAAAATTGATTAATTGGCCTTGGCTTATCAAAAAAGGCAAATTTGATTAAGGGTTTTTTTTGCTTTGAGCAGAAGAAAGCCACATTAATATCTGCTTTGTTTGTTCCAGAATTTTTCTTGCTTGTAAAACAGGCGCTTGTTATGACAATGGCATAAGATATAACCTCTGTGGATCCAGAATTCCAATTCTAAATTATCTTATGACGTGGAAGGAGGCTCCTCGGTTCACTCATCCCTTCCCACCCAAAGCACCCCCTCCCAAGGCACTTTCTGTCAGGTGTCGGAGTGTTATGGGGACAAGGCAGGAGAATGGGGTTAGGAGGGAAAGATAGTTCAGCCATGATTGAATGGCGGAGTTCAACTTGATGGGCTGAATGGCCTAATTCTACTCCAATTCCTACTCCAATTACTTTCCCTTGCGACCGCACAAGATGCCACATTTGTCCCTATATCTCCTCCCTCGTCTCCATCTAGTGATCCTGACAGCCCTTCTAGGTGAGACAGAGGTCCACGTGCTCCTCCTCCAACCTCATCTACTGCATACGATGTTCCTGATGTGGTCTCCTTTACATCGGCAATGCCAAGCATAGACAAAGTGACTGTTTCACCAAACAGATGAGCTACGACCACCATTGTCTGCAGGATCTCCCAGTCACGAACCATTTTAACTGCCATTCCCATTCTCATTCTGACCTTTCTGTCCTGGAGCTCAGTCTTTGCCAGAGTGAGGCCACAGCACGCACAGACAGGAGGAGCTGCACCTCGTATTCCATTGGGATAGCTTACAACCCAACAGTATGAACATGCAATTCTCAACTTTAGGTAACCTCTACAAATCACCCGCCCCCCCCTCCCCTTTCCCTCCCCCAAAATCCCCTTACGTTTATTTCCCACCACCCCACCCCCCTCTGGCCCTGAGCCCTGGCTGGTCTTACACCTTATCTCTTACCCTCCCTTCCACCTGCATTCCTAAAGAATTTGTCAACGCGATGACTTCGTCAATCTTCTAATGTCACAATTCACGACGCTACTCCTTTTATCTCGCACCTTGTGTGTGTTCATCTCTGGCCAGTGTCCAACCAGCTGCCCATCAACCTTGCCTGGGCTTACTTATGACGTGCCGTGCTTAGTTCTGCCACTCCACTCTTCTAGCTTGCATTCACCCCACCCCTGCAATCAGACTGAAGAAGGGTCCAAGCCCAAAACATCACCTATCCATGTTCTCCAGAGATGCTGCCTGACCCATGGGTTACTCCGGCATTTTGGGTCTTTCCCTGGCATCCAACATTGCTTTGCAGGCAAATGATTACTATTTGCTGAGCCGTAAATTGTATAATGTTCCCTGTGTTGATAAACACCATGAAAGAGAATAAATGTAACCAGAATCAAAATCTTGAAGGTTCAGAACTTTGCCAGTTCCAAACGGGAACTTTCTCAGCAAAATAAACAGACAAATCCATTCGTGATTTGGTAGTTCTTTCATAACACTGTTTGCGCAAATAGAGGTTGCAAGTGGCAAAACAGTGACATTAGTGTTCTCTCTGTACAACATAGAACAGTACAGTACATGAATGGGCCCTTCGGCCCACACTGTTTGTGCCAAACATGATGCCAAGTTAAACTGATCTCATCTGCCTGTACATGATACATTGCCTCTATTCACTGTACTTCCATGTGCCAATCCAAAAGCCTATTAAAGGCCACTATCATATCTGCCTCCGCTTCCACCAATACCCTTGGCAATGTGTTCCAGACCCCCACCACTTCGTAGAAAAAAAACTTGCTCTGCACATCTCTATTGAACTTTCCCCCGTCTCACCTTGTAGCTGTGGCCTCTACTGTTGGACAGCTCCATCCAGGGGTAAATGTTCAGACTGTCTACCTTATCTATGCCCCTCACAATTTTATAGGCTTCTATCAAGTCTCCCCTCCACCTCCGAATGATGTTTTGTCTACCCTTGAATTCTGTAACCCATATTTCTCAAATAAGCTAAGCAATTTTGCTTACCACATGCAATGAAGATTCTGCAAGAAACATCTTTAAATTAATATTTGTAAACCGTCTTGGTGATGTAGAATAGAATTTTACAATCCAGATTGGTTGCAAATTCAGAAGATGTTGACTGCTATCCTATCCGGGCAGACATACTAATTTCTGATGGAATTCTCAATTCAGGGTGATAATTTTTGCATAATTCACAAGATGTTAGACTTCCTGTCATTTACCAGTGGCTAAAATAGAGAGATGACCAGGTTGTCTGAGGAAACCAAGAAGGTTGATGAGGGCAGGGCAATGTATTTAATCTCCATGGATAATAACAAAGCCTTTGATGTGGTTCAGCATGATAGGCTGTACTCGAAAGTCAGTTAGCGTAGGATCAAGGGAGAGCTAGCTAATTAGATATGCTGTGACTGTAACCCAGGTCACATCTTGGCCATGGGTGTTTGTCTGTACGGAGTTTGGACGTTCTTCCCTGTGACCTGCGTGGGTTTTCTCTAAGAACATCGGTTTCCTCCCGCATTCCAAATACATCCACGTTTGTAGGTTAATTGGCTAAGTGCAAATGTGAAAATTGTCCCCAGTGTAGGATAGTGTTAATGTGCGGAGATCACTGGTCGGTGTCAACTTGGCGGGCCAAAGCGCTTGTATCCGCGCTGTATCTCTAAAACTCTTAAAAACTCTATAAACGTATTGGAGTTTCACCTTGTGTATCAGTAAATTAACATTCATAATTCTCGGTTATGTATATTAATTCTGAATAAAAGAGCTCTTCCGATCCAGTTGAGTGGTGCAATTCACAGGAAAATATCTGTGCGGAGTCCTGCGTCTGGTTCGGCAGCCTGAGGTTTTATTTGAAATACTTATCTGGAGATTCAGTTCTTCACTCAGTTGGGCTGGCCACACACATTCCTGTGCTCTGATGAAAAGTGTCTGAACCATACTTCTAACACTTTATTCTCAACTGATGCACAAGCAAATGCTACGCTCAGGAGCACATCCTCTCCCATCAGATCTCTTGGCCCTGATTTTCTACTCCTTAACGTAGGTTCAGAGGTTTCGCCCTTTGGATCTTGTTCGTTCAAACTCTTCAGTCCCAAAACACACCAGTACCCAAACCCTTCCAGCAACTGTTTAGATTTATGTAGAACTAATAATATGGTAAATTTCTCAAAGTCCAGTGAACCAGACTCTGGGGCAGGGTGGAGAAGTCTAGTCTGGTTTTAACTAAATAATGGTTCATCCACATTTTGTTGGGTAAACAGTCTGCTAGGCCACAGCCTAGCCATCATTTGCTTTTACAGGCATATTTCTAATTAGCTTATCCATATTACTATTGAGTATGGTCCCACTGTCCTAATCTTGTCAATTTTGCTTAAGTTTTACTGTGTGCCATGTATTCAATGTCCGTTGGGTAACTCCCTTGCATCTTGAGGTGGCCAGAGTTTACACTGCATTTTGTTTACTGTCTGCATTATATAATGCAACTTGTATGCAAAATGACCACAGACGTCATTCAGTGGGATGTTGGGCATCACTTGCAAGGCCAGCATTTATTGCATATCCTCATTGCCCTTGAATTGAGTGGTTTGTTAGGATATTTCAGAGAGTAATAAAAGAGTCACGCAGTTACATGGACCAGACAAAGTAAATTTACTCGGTTTCCTTTCCCGAAAGGTATTAATGAGCTGTGAGGTTTTTTTTACAAAAATCATGGACATCATTGTTGATGCCAGAATTTGAATTTGACATTTTCAGAACATTTGAAACTGATCTTCATCATGAGTAGCTATCTTAATGTGAGAGACTACTGCAAGTATCAGCATCTGAAGAAAGGTCTGGACCCAATCCCTCCATAGATGCCAGACACAAAGCGCTGGAGTAACTCCGCGGGTCAGGCAGCATCTCTGTAGAGAAGGAATGGGTGAGACCCTTCTACAGACTGATGACCTCCATAGATGCTGCCTGACCCATTGAGTTCTGCCGGCTTTTTTGTTCATTGCTCAAGCTGCATCTGCTTTTGTTTCAGATTTCCATTCTCTGCAGTTCATTGATTTTTAATTACTGCTTAATATTTGGTTGGATTAGTCATTCTATAATTTGTTTGTAAGATAAGTTACTGCAAATATCTGAATCAATGTTAAAGAAATTCAAAAGTTAAATGTTATCGGACATGAAGTAGTGTGAAATGGATGTGAAAGTAGGGAAGTTGCAAAATCCTCTTGAGCTTTCACGAGTTCCCTGGGCCCTGAAGTAGCCTATTGAGAACGTAGGCTATTTCGATTTATGTAGGCCCTGAAGCAGCCTATTGAGTCCACTGATGAATCCTATTGAGAATCTACATATAGAGATACAAGGAGCTGCATGTGCTGGAATCCTGCAACAAACACAGAGCTGGAGGAACTCAGTGGGTCAGGCAGCATCTCGCAAGGATATGGATAGGCATTTCAGGTGGGAACCCTTCTTCAGGAGTCAACTGTTGGTGTTTGCTGAGATATGTGGGTGGCAGGTTTGATCTGTTGCATGTTCCTTTTTGCCGTCTACACGAACAAATTGTGGTATACTGAGTATTTCATCAGCCCTTCGAATCCTTCTCCTCAGCTTGAATCTTCGTAAGCCTGGGACGCCCATGAGTTTACATTCATGTCATACATTAACACGGTGGCTTAGAATATATTCTTGACTGTTTTTCTCTGTCTCCGTGGAGAATGATTCCCATGGCAGAGTTCTGAAAAGAGGATTGATTAATTGCAGCAATCTTGTGCCTGGCATGTGGACAAGGTGTGGACGCACTCCTCGGATGATTGAGTATGATTTATACTCCGATGTTGACGATGTTAGCCTGAGAGATGACATTGGCACGTCTTCCCAATTGATTTGGAGGATTTTTCAAATCCACATTACTGGTGCTTTTCCAATGCTTTAAAGTGTTTGCTATAAATGAAGAACAGACGAGAATAAGTTATAGAGGTGGGATAAGCCATGTGGTGTCCTGTGTCTGCTCTGCTTTCTGTCAGGTTGTGGTCATTTTGCTTCCATGTCAATAGACAATAGGTGCAGGAGGAGGCCATTCGGCCCTTCGAGCCAGCACCGCCATTCAATGTGATCATGGCTGATCATCCCCAATCAGTACCCCCATTCCTGCCTTCTCCTCATATCCCCTGACTCCACTATTTATAAGAGCCCTATCTAGCTCCCTCTTGAAAGTATCCAGAGAAACGGCCTCCACCGCCCTCTGAGGCAGGGAATTCCACACTCACCACTCTCTGTGAGAAAAAGTGTTTCCTCGCTCTGTTCTAAATGGCTTATTCCTTATTCTTAAACTGTGGCCCCTGGTTCTGGACTCCCCCAACACCGGGAACATGTTTCCTGCCTCTGTTTCCTGCCTCTGTCACTTTTTCTGGATGCTCCATCTCCCGTGATTTCCTTAATCTATATTACTAAAAGTCTGATCTTGATCGCTTTTGGCCCACGGTGCTGCGATTTCCGAGAGAACGCCGCCACCTATGGCTGTCATTTTTGGCCACCTCGCTCAGAGCCCCCCTCCGCCTTTCGGGACCGGAGGATTTTCCCATCGATAAAAAATCGGAGGGAAATTAATGTTTATTTAAAAAGTGTCTCTATTGGTTCTAAAATGCTCGCAAAAAGTGTCTCTATTGGTTCTAAAATGGTTGCAAAAAGTGTCTCTGTTGGTTCTAAAATGCTTGCAAAAAGTGTCTATTGGTTCTAAAATGCTCGCAAAAAGTGTCTCTATTGTTTCTAACATGCTTGCAAAAAGTGTCTTTTGGTTCAAAAATGCTTGCAAAGAGTGTCTCTTTTGGTTCTAAAATGCTTGCATAAAGTGTCTCGATTGGTTCTAAAATGGTTCCATAAAGTGTCTCTATTGGTTCAAAAATGCTTGCAGACATTGTCCTTTGGTTCTAAAATACTTGCAGAAAGTGTCTCTATTGGTTCTAAAGCTTGCAAAAAGTCTATTGGTTCTAAAATGCTTGCAAAAAGTGTCTATTGGCTGTTGTTGGTGGTGGTAACTGCTTTGAAAGGCTGCACTGCAAAAAAAAATGGTTATTGGTGGTAGTAACTGCTTTTGAATTGCACTGGGAAAAAAATGGCTGTTGGTGGTGGTAACTGCTTTGATAGATAGATATGCCATTTATTGTCACTATACATGTACAGTGAAACTGAAAGCTGCTCGTACTGGTAACTGCTTTGAAAGGCTTCCCTAGAAAAAAATGGCTATTGTTGGTGGTGGTAACTGCTTTGAAAGGCTTCCCTAGAAAAAATGGCTATTGTTGGGGGTGGTAACTGCTTTGAAAGGCTGCACTGCAAAAAAAAAATGTCTGTTATTGGTGGAAACTTGACAACTTCCTGTTTGCACGAATATTGATTTTAGATAAAACGCTACCACTTACAGCTGTGATTTTTGACCATCTTACTCAGTTCCTCGCCACTCATCAGGTGCAGAGGATTCATCCCATCAATTAAAAATAAGTGGTGTTATTGTTAAAAAAAAAAAATTCAGAATCTCTCTACTGTCAATCATGCCATGAAAGCCACGCCCCTTCCAGTTGGAAGGGGAGAGTTTATAAAACCCGTAAGTGAGGGTGTGGCTCAGTCTCTGCAAGATGGGGGAGAGAGAGGTCATGACTGTCTGAGCTGTGAATCAACTGAACACACTGAATGTCTACTGAACTGTGAGTGTGGTGTTTTGTGTGGTTTTATAGTGGTTTTATGGTGGTTTCACCCTGATTGAAATGGTATGAAACTGCATTTGAATGTGGTTGTCTTGCACCCTGCTTGAATTGACATGAAACTGCACTTGAATTTGCTGGCCTTGCACTCTGCTTGAAATGGCATGAAAGTGCACTTGAATTTGGTGGCCTTGCCTTGCAGCCTGCTTGAAATGGTCGGTAACTGCACTTGCATTAGGTGGCCTTGCACCCTGCTTGAAGGGTGGTGGCCTTGCACCCTGCTTGAAGTGGTATGAAACTGCATTTGAATTTGGTTGCCTTACACCCTGCTTGAAGTGGAATTTCAAAGAATGGCCGTGAGTCAACTGTTAGTCCACCAGCCCTTAACGAGCTGCCAGCACATCAGGCTTGCGTGTCTGAGCTGCCACCTCAAGAATCCATTTGGCCCACAATGTCCATACTAACCAGTCCCTTCAGCCCACAGTACCCATACTGCATCGGGGGACCAGCCCTCCCGTGTGAACATGGGACCCAACGGGTCCCACTTAGTCTAGTATCCATTATTTGTCCCAATCACATAATGGGCGAGGATTACTGCTGCTTCCCAATCACATAATGGACGAGGATCACTGCTGCTTCATCAGCCAGACGTGGGCTTCCAACATTATTTTATAGGTGGCCAAAATATGTGCTCGCACTGTGGAGGTGGAAGATCACTTCATCATCCATATCTGTCATCACTGAAAGGTGACTTCAAAGACCTGGCAAGTGCTCTGTTTTTTTTTCCCCAAGAACTGATTGTGGCACTTGCTTAAGTGGGGTGTGGCGATGTGTTCAGCAGACACAGGCTGATGAAGCAGCTTTGTTATCCAGGTGTTTAGTGTGAACTGCGTTTCCTCATACTCGCCACTGGCACTACGGTTTGGAGTTTGACCTCCAAGCATTTGTAGATATAAGCACTAATACGGGCAGGTGGGACCAGTGCAGCTGGGACATGTTGGCCAGTGTGTGCAATTTGGGCCGAAGTGCCTTTTTTCCATGCTGTATCACTCTATGACTCTATCCACACGCTATAATTCCGTGACAGGCTAGTGTGATTTTGGCTCTGTTGTGGAGATTGAAGGGTTTCTTTGCGTCCTGTAGATCAGGCGTCGGCAACCTATGGCCCAGGGGCCAGATGCGGCCCACGCAACCCAAAATCACCCGGCCCGCAGGCATATTTTATTTAGTCCGATGCGGTACTGCTGTCCCTGGAAGACATTGGTGTTGAGGGTGGGGGGGGGGGGGGGGGGGGGGGGGTGGGGGGGGTGGAGTTTCAGCAGTGAAAGTGTTTCCCGCAGGTAGGTCTGTGGGCAGGGGGGTGTCTCGGGGAGGCTGTCCATGGGCAAAGAGCCCGTGCTGCAATTGATGGTCTCGTTGTAGTTGAGCGTGTTGTCCAGTCTCTCGTTGTCCCCATCAGACAACTCGGCCTCCGCCTTTCCGTTGCGGTTGGCCTCGCCGGGGAGTCCAGGCAGCGGGGGGCGGGCGGGGGAGGAGGGGGGGGGGGTGGTGGACAGGGACGGGGAGGGGAGGCGGGGGGGGGGGGGGGTTGGGCCACTGCCGGTTCAGCGACCTCCGCTCAGACCAATCGCTCATGTCCACCGAGCTGTCGCTGGGCGGCTCGATGGTGAGCTTTGACCAGGCTCCCACTCGCTCCTCTAAATACAGCATCTTCGAAACAAAACTATGACTGTTATTATCTCCATTTATTAACAATGGTGATAGATCTGGCTCGCCATCCGCTCGCAGACATGGGTCCTGGCCCCAATGCAGAACAAGATTGCCGACCCCTGCTGTAGATTAACTTCAACGGAGAGCTTGCTGAGAGCAAGGTAAATTAAAAATAGGTTTGTTGTAATAATCCAATTTTACTTGACAATGACAGATAGACACAAAATGCTGGAGTATCTCAGCGGGACAGGCAGCATCTCTGGAGAGAAGGAACGGATGACCCTACTTGACCATGGTCTCAGCTGGGAGGCCCTCTTAACAAGGTGCCGCGGCCACCATGCCTGCCCGGAAGGCCCCGAAGCCTCAGCAGACGGCCGAACCCGCGTTTGACACGGAACCACCAGAGAGCTGAATGCGCACAGGGGCTTCACCGGACGGCCGAACACCTACAGCCAAAACCGGTGGAGAGGCTTTGCCGGGAGTCCAAACTCGCTTGAAAGCTCCTCGGACGCGGAACAACCCCAAAAGCTCGTCGGGCGTGGAATACCAGAATGGAGTCACTGAAGACGTCAGGGTTGGAGAGCAAGGACAAGGTTCGCGGGCCGAGCCGGTCGTGGGCGACGGAGAGGATTGAGAGCCGCTCCAGTACAACAAATCCAGACTTTGAACTTGTTGAAATGGCGCCACACATGGTGGCACAGAAATTATATGCAAAATGAATTTCACTCAGTAATGTTTAATTGCATATATGACAATAAATATCTATTGAACCATTGAAGTTGTTCATTTTGTCATTGATGAATTATTTGTGTAACTTGTGTAATTTATATCACAGGTTATACAAGTTGTTACGTAATCTATAACAACGTATAAGTGTGTACTTATTTCTGACCATTCAGTACAAACTTTCCACTCTGTTTTGGGGCCAGCCAGCTTGTTGCTGATTCTGCTGCTTGTGCATATACAGCACCCTCCATAATGTTTGGCCCATCATTTACTTAATTGACTCTGCACTCCACTATTTGATAGAAAAGAATCACATGTGGTTAAAGTGCACATTGTCAGATTTTAATCAAGTGTCATTTTTATACATCTTAATGCAGGTATAAGCGGGTTCTCAGCACCTTGTCTTTCCTCCAGTCTTTCCATCACCTTTGGAAATTTTTATTGCTATTTATCAACATGAGGACCAAAGTTGTACCAATGAAAGTCAAAGAAGTCATTATGAGGCTGAGAAACAAGAATAAAACTGTTTGAGACATCAGCCAAACCTTAGGCTTCCCAAAATCAACTGTTTGGAACATCATTAAGAAGAAAGAGAGCACTGGTGAGCTTACTAATCACAAAGGGACTGGCAGGCCAAGGAAGACATCCACAGCTGATGACAGAAGAATTCTCTCTATAATAAAGAAAAATCCCCAAACACCTGTCCGACAGATCAGAAACACTCTTCAGGAGTCAGGTGTGGATTTGTCAAAGGCCACTGTCCGCAGGAGACTTCATGAACAGAAATACAGAGGCTACACTGCAAGATGCAAACCACTGGTTAGCTGCAAAAATAGGATAGCCAGGTTATAGTTTGCCAAGAAGTACGTAAAAGAGCAACCACAGTTCTGGAAAAAGGTCTTGTGGACAGATGAGATGAAGATTAACTTGTATCAGAGTGATGGCAAGAGCAAAGTATGGAGGAGAGAAGGATCCAAAGCATACCACCTGATCTGTGAAACACTGTGGTGTGGGTATTATGGCCTGGACATGTATGGCTGCTGGAGGTACTGGCTCACTTATCTTCATTGATGATACAACTGCTGATGGTAGTAGCATAATGAATTCTGACGAGTATAGACACATTCTATCTGCTCAAGTTCAAACAAATGCCTCAAAACTCATTGGCCAGTGGTTCATTCTACAGCAAGACAATGATCCCAAACATACTGCTAAATCAACAAAGGTTTTTCAAAGCTAAGAAATGGTCAATGCTTGAGTGGCCAAGTCAATCACCCAATCTGAACCCAATTGAGCATGCCTTTTATATACTGAAGAGAAAACTGAAGGGGACTAGCCCCCAAAACAAGCATAAGCTAATGATTGCTGCAATACAGGCCTGGCAGAGCATCACCTGAGAAGATACCCAGCAACTGGTGATGTCCATGAATCACAGACTTCAAGCGGTCATTGCATGCAAAGGACATGCAACAAAATACTAAACATGACTACTTTCAATTACATGACATTGCTGTGTCCCAAACATTATGGTGCCCTGAAATGGGGGGACCATGTATAAACACTGCTGTAATTTCTACATGATGAAACCAAAATGTATAAAGATGGCCTTTAATAAAATCTGACAATGTGCACTTTAACCACATGTGATTTTTTTTTTCTATTACAAATCTCAAATTGTGGAGTACAGAGGCAAATAAATAAATGATGGGTCTTTGTCCCAAACAATATGGAGGGCGCTGTATGTTAGTATCTTTATCTATGATCTCATAGTAGTGCCCATCATTCTCAGGATAACTACCGTGGTACTTTCTTAGCTCAACACAAGCTTCAGTAACTGATGCTAGTTCTGGCAGTAAGCCATACTGAAAATGAGACCCAGTGCATTCTCCGTGAATGCTGTCAGAAAGATGCTTGTCAAGTGACTCAGTGGAATACCATGTTCAGAGCAACACTTGAGAACACAACTCCTGTTCCGTTGTCATAGCTCTCCCTCCACCTTCTGGTGAGCTACCAATCATTTGACTTTATCAACTAACCCTGTGTGCACTTCCAGTGAATTACAGCACAACCTTTCTCCCACCATTACCAACTGAGCTGGGTCCCACACCTGGAATTACTTTTCTTGTGTAGGAAGGAACTGCAGTTGCTGGTTTAAACTGAAGATAGGCATAAAAAGCTGGAGTAACTCAGCGGGACAGGCAGCATCTCTGGAGAGAAGGAACTGAATAAAGGTCTCGACCCGAAACGTCACCCATTACTTTTCTTGTCCCTGGCCTTATATCTATCCACCACTCTCGCCACTTGTGCAGTAAGAAATTTCATAAAACACGTCTCTTGCCAAATGCTTGGTCACTCCCTAATAAGTTCATAATGTGTCCAATGTCTTTGCACCTCATTTTGAAGTACTGTCGAACACTGGAGATGGTCCGTAGATGTGTGTAGGAAGCAACTCAGATGCTTGTTTACACCGAAGATAGACAACACAAAATGCTGGAGTAACTCATCTCTGGAGAGATGAAATGGATGGCGTTTTGGGGCGAGACCCTTCGGACTGAGAGTCAGGGGAGAAGGCGTCACAGAGATAAGGAAGTATAAGGTGTGAAAACGAGACTGATGTCTCGTTTTCACACCTTATACTTCCTTATCTCTGAGCCCAGAGGGCTAAAACTCAAAGGAAATGTAGAATAGATCATTGTTTGCGAGGAGAAGTTGAAAACTAAGCCTACAGAGATAAAATGTAATCAGAGGACAACCTGGTCAAAGAAATAGGAAAGGGGAGGGATAGAGAGAGAGGGAAAGCAAGGGTTATTTGAAGTTTAAGAAGTCATTATTCATACCGTTAGGTTGTAAGAAGGGTCTCGACCCAAAACATCACCCATTCCTTCTATCCAGAGATGCTGCCTGTCCCACTGAGTTACTCCAGCATGTTGTGTCTTTCTCCATAGAAATAGGTTTAGAGTTCAGAGATGCATTGTGGAAACAGGCCCTTCAGCCCACCGAGTCCACACAGACTATTAATCACCCGTTCACACTAGCCCCATGTTATTCCACTTTCACATCCTACACACTAGAAGCAATTTACACAGGCCCTCAATTAACCTGCAAACCTGCACCTTTTTAGAAGATGATTATGTTATTAATATAATCAGAGGGGTGCTGCAATCATAAATGATGATTCATCCCCAGATTATATTTATAGGAGTTTCTAACCTATAAATGGGGATTGAATTTTTGGTTTGTGCCAGTAATAGTGGGGCTAAAAAAAAAAAAAAACAGGTCTGCTGGGATATTGAAACATGACACAGTCCTAACGACCCGAATCCGAGGATACATAAGGTTGAGTTTGAAATTCAATCTTACCCAAATCTGTGTGTTCCATTGAGAGCAGGATTGTTAGCCAATCTCTAACTCAAAGACATAATTAAAAGGAATGGCTTTTTCAATTATATTTTTGCCATTAACATTCTAGACGTATTTGAAAATTATATTTTGTTAAGCATTTTGTTTTAAAGATTCTGTTTTTAAAACGTAAATATTATGCATTGATATAAAAGCATTGCTTTTGGATATGTATTGGCATGATTTTAGATACAGCATGGAAACAGGCCCTATGGTCAATCATTGATCACCTGTTCACACTGGTTCAATGTTACCACACTTTCGCATACACTCTCGACACGAGGGGCAATTTACAGAAGCCAATTAACCTACAAACCCACATGTCTTTGGGATGTTGGCCCTCCCTCTATCCCAACCCTCCCTCTCCCTCTCCCCTCCCTCTCTCCCCCTCTCTCCCCCCTCTCTCTCTCCCCCTCTCTCTCCCTCTCTCTCCCTCTCTCTCCCTCCCCTCTCTCCTCTCCCTCTCCCTCTCTCCCCCTCTCCCCCTCTCCCCTCTCCCCCCCCTCTCTCTTTCCCTCTCTCTCCTCTCTCTCTCCCTCTCTCTCTCTCTCCCTCCCCCTCTCTCTCTCCCCCTCTCCCTCTCCCTCTCTCCCTCCCTCTCTCTCCCCCCCCCTCTCTCCCCCCCCCTCCCCCCCCCCTCCCCCTCTCCCCCCCCTCTCTCCCCCCCCTCCCCCCCCCCCCCCCCCCCTCCCTCTCTCTCTCTCCTCTCCCTCTCTCTCTCTCTCCCCCTCTCTCTCCCTCTCTCTCTCTTTCTCCCTCTCTCTGCTCTCTCTCTCTCTCTCTCTCTCTCTCTCTCTCTGTCTCTCTCTCTCTCTCTCTCTCTCTCTTTGCCCTTGTTCTCTCACAATGACATGACATATCGCCACATGTGACAATAAAGTATTCATTGTCATTGTTGTCGAAGAAAACGGGACCACCCAGAGGAGACCCACGCGTTCACAGGGAGAACGTGCAAACTCTACACTGACAGCACCCTAGGTCAGGGTTGAACCCAGGTCTCTGGTGCTGTGAGGCAGCAGCTCTACCAACTGTGCCACTGTGCCGCCCCAATCTCTGGTGATGTGATGTGATGTGATTAGAGTGATTTGAAGATTGGGCTGTGAGAGGGACAAATCCTCGCTTTATGCGATGTATGTGAGGTGTTATATTTTTGCCTTGCTCCCTTCCAAAATGGTTAGAAAAGGAAAGAAGATCCAAAAGTAAGAAATTGAAATATAAACCAAAATTCTAGCAATACCCAGCAGGTCAGGCAGCGTGCTCGGAGATGGATACAAAGCTAATGTTTTTGGCCAATATACTTCCATCAGAACTAGAACAGATTAGAAATCAAACATGCTTTCAGTTGCAGAGAAAGAAGGGGGGTAGTGAGAAAAAAAGAATTACCTGTGATCAGATTGAAACCAAGAGGGAAGGCTACAAATACCCAACATTGTCCATTCCTTCATGGGCGATGTTTCGGGTCAAGACCCTTCTTCACACTGAAGAAGGGTCTCGACCCGAAACGTCACCCATTCCTTCTCTCCAGCTGAGTTACTCCAGCATTTTGTGTCTACCTTTGATTTAAGCCAGCATCTGCAGTTCTTTCCTACATTTTGTCCACTCCACTGCGAAATCTCCTCAAGGTATGTCTACTTTGAAGAGCTTCTCCTCCTCTCACCAACGAGAGTTCAGCAAATCAGTCTGAAGAAGGGTCGCCCATTCCTTCTCTCCAGTGATGCTGCCTCACCCGCTGAGTTACTCCAGCATTTTGTGTCTACCGCGGAAAGAGGAAATTGGAAATTGTTACAGTTGGATAACTTTGCATCAGAACTAGCCAGTTCTAATATAGACCAGAAAGGCTGTTTATGTGAAGTTACTAAATAAGTTCCATCTTGAGGTCTGTGACACGTCCAGTGATAAATTGGAAAAATGCAGCAAATCAGATGGCAAAGGGTCAGAGAATTTGATGTCAAGTGAGACAATTTCATCACAGCAGCATGGAGGAAAATTATTGTTTCATCCAAAATAATTTGTTTGAGGTGGTTTGATGAAAGGTCACATGTTTGGAGAATTATATTCAATCTTTTTTATTTTATATCTCAGAGGTACAGTAGGCTACATTAGTTTCACAAGAACGTTGCGAACTTTAATCTCTTGCAGTGGACAGAAAACCATAAGCAGGAGCTTTTTAAATTGGCTTCTCACTTAATATTTACCTACCCAAGAACCCCGTCCTGGTTATTAATCTGAGACTGTTTATTTAAGCAGTGTGCAATGCCAACCAAAACAAACCTAAATTGCTCAGAAATGATTTTTGTGGCAGTGCTGCCATGTGCGTCTTTACAGATCTAAAAATATATTTTAAACCGTGGAAGTGATTAGATTGATATGACGTCTTGGCATGTGCACCTTTTGTTTAGCTAATGATGTTTTGAATGAGTAATTTCTTAGAATCCAGCAATTTGACTCTGGGTAGACACAAAAAGCTGGAGTAACTCAGCGGGTCAGACAGCATCTCTGGAGAGAAGGAAAAGGGGACAATTCGGGTCGAGACCTTTCTTCAGACTGTTCAGTTCATCATTATGTCTGGGAGCATTCTTCAATCAGTTAGGACACTGATTGGATTAAGAAGTCTGAAGAAAGGTCTCGACCCAAAACGTCACCTGTTCCTTTTCTCCAGAGATGCTGCCTGACCCGCTGAGTTACTCCAGATTTTTGTGTTTATCTTCGGTGTAAACCAGCATCTGTATTCCTTCGGACACAATTTGACTCTGGCTTCAGTTTCAGGTGGAATTGCTATATAACTCAAAAATCTTCAGGACGGGCAAAGGCATGTTGTACCATTGCAACGCCAGAATCTCCATGAAACTAAAAACTAGTAGCAACAAATGGGTAGCTGCAGCTACTGATGAAAATCACTAATTAATCAAAGCTTAGACATGCTGGTGTCTTAAACTTCAGTTTTCATGAGCCCTTTTCCAATTTACTAAAGCAGTTCTTAATCCAATCAGTGGCCGAACTAATTGAAGATCCAGGACACACTGATGAAATGAACAGTCTTCCTCCTGTTCTATCTAATGAATGTGATGAACAATAGCCTGAGGCAGCTGCAGATAAAGCTTCCTCTAGTATGTTGCAACATTGCATCCTACCCTCGGCCTCAAGGGAGAAGCCCCCCTCGTACACTTGCACAGCAGATTTTGAGTTTCTACACCTGGCACCTCTTTGTTCCCTTTCTCAGTGTTTTATTTCCAAACCCAGGCTGCAGTATACTCCATTTGTGCCGCAGTCCTGAAAGTCAGTGTGAGACGGCCGCAAACTCAATTACTTTAAACTCTTATGTGTAGGAAAGAACTGCAGAAGCTGGTTTAAATCGAAGGTAGACACAAAATGCTGGAGTGACTCAGCGGGACAGACAGCATCTCTGGAGAGAAGGAATGGGTGACGTTTCGGGTCGAGAAAAAGTCTGAAGAAGGGTCTCGACCCGAAATGTCACCCATTCCTTCTCTCCAGAGATCCTGCCCAAGTTACTCCAGTATTTTTGTGTCTACATACTTTAAACTCTTAACGATGAACTTTCATCTCAGTTTCTGAAACTGATTTAATTTTGGGATTAAAACTGACTGGCTACATCTCCCACCATCGACAACGTTTACATGACGAGTCAAAAGTGAAAGCAATGATGAGGGAAAGAGAAGTGCTCTGTTCTTTCTTGTGGAAGATGAATCCCGGCTCATGCTGCCTCCAGCTCCCGCGGAAGAACACATCTGCTCCTCGCATTCCTTCAAGCTAGAGGACAGATACATCCTCTTGTTCTCTCTTGAGGAATGGTCGAACCACCCAGCGATCTACCTGGGTAACAGATGAACATTTCTCGAATCCCCTGGAGACCTCTCAGAAGCTCTGGACAATGTTGGGAGAGCATATTTCTGCCGTTAAAATGACTCGGGTAACTTTCAGTTATCTCTAGAAATAAAAAAAAGGTGAATGAGGCTTAAAATGGTTAACTTGACATTACTTGTCCCTTGAATGTGTTGGGACATGGCAATTTTTAACATGACAGTCACACTTCAAATGAAGTACCAGATAATCTAAGTGAGGCTTATATTCTTTTTCTTGAACTATATACAGCTTAAAAAACACATAACTGTGCTTTTCCTGTTTGTATTTTTTTTGCCATCTATTCATTCAAAGGTCATGTGCCAGACATGGTGTAACAGCTGAAAGGCAAGCAGCTTTCATTGTTTAGCTGTCGATTGTTCCCTGCCAAGGTTCAAGAATATCTCAGGAAGGCAACTTTTTTTTTTGATTTGTCTCTTAAGAGAGCAACCCGCCCCTGTTTCTGTCAGGGTAATGAAATAGAGAATGAAAATTCAGGCACAGGACTTTGGCATAGCAATTCTGATGATAACGCTCGCAAATTGTGAAGTTCTGGCTGCAAATGTTTGGACATCTATACTGTAGCAATGTTACAAAATTTTGAGATTTAAAAAATCAAGTCTGCAATTTATCCCATCAGATAAAGCATAACAATAAGTTTAATTTGACACCTAATTCACTTTCATATCTCAAGTAATAAAAGAGTTATGGCCATTTTCATACTCGGAAATTAGCATCTTGTTCCCTATTGATTTTCTATGGACATAACAAAAAAGCTGTGATCGTGGACAGTCAAAAGCCCATAACCTTCTTAAAAATTAAGAGAACTGAATGAAATTTTCAGTTATCATAGATTGAAGCATTCTGAAACAAATATAAAATAATCTTACTTGGATGACCTGAAATTAAAGCATATAATTAGTTAGTTACCCAATTGTAGCTAATTTCAAACTTCAATAACTAGATCTAAACATCTATCCATTTCTTAATAAATGATTAACATTTTTAAATAGCCCAAGTGTCCAAATAATATTCACAAATAATTCACATTAAAACATGATTTTTAAATCTCATTTACATCAATTTATAGGCCAAATGGAAGGAATTTAGTGTTCATTTGCTGTAAATTAGTCAATTTAAATCGGCGTTCTAGTGGGTTCCTGTGAACGCGCTGGTTTAGAACGTTCACATTGCGCTGGATTTGTGCCCTCAAGTGCCCAGAAAAATACTGCGGGATATAAAGAGCCCAAAATGAACTACTCGCTATAGAAAACTTTATATACAGGGTTATAAACAAGCCCCATTTAATGTAAAAATAAGGTACATACCTTTAATTGTTTGCTTTATAAAACCCTGGGGCTGCGAGAGGTTGCGGAGTGAGAGAGTGATTTTTAAACTACTATAAATATTATACAAGGCCATAAAAACTAATAATACCTTTTGCGACGGGGTCTTTCAGCGATTTTCCGTTAATGATTTACTAGGCTAAACATTTTCGATTGGAATAGCCTAGTAAAAATTGCGTTTTAAACCCGCCCCCTCTAAACAGCGCCAAAATCGCGCACACGGGGTAGGGCAGATGCTCAGCCACGATTCAGGTAGGTTTTGTAACATACCTACTATACTGTAGTTTAGTTTAGAGATACAGCATGGAAACAGGCCCTTCGGCCCATCGAGTCCAAGCCGACCAGCGATCCCCACACACTAACACTATCCTACACACACTGGGGACAATTTACATTTATACCAAGCCAATTAACCTACAAACCTGTACAGCTTTAGAGTGTGGGAGGAAACCAAAGATCTCGGAGAAAACTCATGTGGTCACGGGGAGAACGTACAAACTCCGTACAGACAGCACCCGTAGTCAGGATTGAACCTGGGATTCGGGCACTGTAAGGCAGCAACTCTACCGCTGCGCCACCATGGCGCCAGTTCCTCCAGCGATTTGTTTTCTCTTTAAGAATTGGGCTGTTCTAACACAGTTCTTCTTGCAGAGGGTGATGAATCTCTGGAATTCTCTGCACTGTATGGTTGTGGAAAATAGAATTAGTTTAGCTACGTTTTTTAGTTTAGAGATGCAGCATGAAAACAGGCCCTTCGGCCCACCAGCGATCCCCGTACATTAGCACGACATACTAGGGTGAATTTACATTTATACCCAGCCAATTAACCTACAAATCTGTTCGTTTTTGGAGTGGAGGCAGAAACTGAAGATCTTGGAGAAATCGCACGGGGCCACGGGGAGGACGTTCAAACTCCATACAGGCAGCATCTGTGGTCAGGATTGAACCCAGGTCTCCATCATTGTAAGGCAGCAACTGTACCGCTGCACCACCATACCACCCCTTCATTGGGGAAGTTTAAAGAGGAGGCCGATCAATTATTGAATTGATCACTATGGGTTACCGACACAGAGGAGATGATGAAACCCAGGGCTTATCAGCATGACCATATTGAATGGTGGGACAGCCATGATGGCCTCCTGCTCCTATTCTTTTGTGTCATTATTATGGTTTACTGTCTGTACTCTTTGCTGCAACATACGTTTAACATTTTCAATTGAAACACATGCAAAAGTGGTAGGGTTAGAGTGAAGGTATCACCAGGTGGCACAGCAGTAGAGTTGCCAAAGACCCGGCTTCAATACTGACTCCGGCTGCTGTCTGTACGGAGTTTGTACGTTCTCCCCGTGACTATGTGTGTTTTCTCCGGTTTCCTACCACACTCCAAAGATGTACAGGTTTGGGGGTTAATTGGCTTCTGAGAATTATCCCTAGTGTGTGTAGGATAGAACTAGTGAATGGGATAATCGCTGGTCGGTATGGACTCAATGGGCCAAAGGGCCTGTTTCCGTGCGGTATTCCTAAGGACTACTGGCAAAAGTTATAAAGCAAAGCCACATGCTGTTCTCAAACCGGTTGTGTGACTGGCTGAAGCTCTCTGTTGACAGAAGCTTTGGTACTTGTTACTGTTTATGTTTATAGTGGTGTAGGGAGATTTAGAATAATGTTTTTGTGGGGGAAGTAAGGAATAATAAATATACAAGTAATTTTGTGTATAGTATGTCAACCTTTCAAATGTTGTGATCAAATAAATGATGAAGTTAACTTTTATTTATCATCGAGGTTTATTTGAAATTGAGTATCTAACTAGACAAAGTTTCGAACGCTTATGGGCCTGTCCCACTTAGGCGACTATTTAGGTGACTGCAGGATACTATGCAGTCACCACATGGTGGTATCTCCGGAAATGGCGGCGCCGTTGAACGGCTGCGGCTCGCCTGCATTCTGTCTGTCTTTACTTTTTTGGTGTTTTTTTTGTCCTGTTTTAGTTAAATTTTGGTTATTAGGTTGTGTTATGTGTGGGGGGGGGGGGGGCTGAAACATGGTTTTCTGTCTCTCCCTTCGGGGGAATGCGACTCTTTCTGTCATATCCCCCCTTCTCTGCCTCCATCTGCGCTGAGGCCTAATGGCGGAGCTGGCGGCCTCCAACTGCGACCGACCTCGAAGCTCCGGAGGCAGAGCCAGCCAGGACTCACCAACGCGAGGCTGGCCGAATTCGGAGAATGAAACGAGGGCGCTCCGGTGAGGGCGGCACGACTCGGGGCTGAGACGGTGCTCCGGTGGCTGAGGCGGCGTTCCGGCGGCGGAGGCCTGAATCCGGGGCTCGGCCGCGGGCCAGTGGACGACATCGTCGGGAGCTCGCAGGTCACAGGCTGGTGCCTGTTTTCCGGAGCTCCCGCGGCAACAGCTGCGTCCGCTGGACTGGAGGGCGGCAGCTTCGACCACCCCCGGGCCGCGGATCTTGAACCGGCCCGTTCGCGGAGCTCGGTTGAGCCGCGGGACTGACTACCATCGCCCGGTGGGGTAACAACATATCGCCTCAGCGCAGAGGGAGAATGAGGAGGGAAGAGACAGTAACTAAGACTTTTGCCTCCATCACAGTGAGGAGGTGCCTGGTGAACTCACTGTGGTGGATGTTAATTTGTGTTTATTGTGTGTTTTGTTGTTTATTATTATATGTATGGCTGCAGGCAACGACATTTCGTTCAGACCGAAAGGTCTGAATGACAAATAAAGGATCTAATCTATTCTTATCTAAAAAATGGTCACCGGGGAGTTGCCTTCATGGCCGTGAGGAGTTCCCACATTCTGGAAACTAGTCACGGCCTCATTATGGTCGCCTCAAATTTTTCAACATGTTTGAACATGTTGAAAAATTAGCGGTGACCAGAATGAAGCCGCCATGGTGAGTAGCGAGAATTCTCGTGCCGTAGGTGGGTCGCCAGGAGGTCCTTGTGGGTTGCCAGGAGGTCGAAGGTTGTTGTAGGTTGTAGCCGGTGCTGACGTGTGTGTGTGTGTGTGTGTGTGTGTGTGTGTGTGTGTGTGTGTGTGTGTGTGTGTGTGTGTGTGGTGTGTGTGTGTGTGTGTGTGTGTGTGTGTGTGTGTGTGTGTGTGTGTGTGTGTGTGTGTGTGTGTGTGTGTGTGTGTGTGTGGTGTGTGTGTGTGTGTGTGTGTGTGTGTGTGTGTGTGTGTGTGTGTGTGTGTGTGTGTGTGTGTGTGTGTGTGTGTGTGTGTGTGTGTGTGTGTGTGTGTGTGTGTGTGTGTGTGTGTGTGTGTGTGTGTGTGTGTGTGTGTGTGTGTGTGTGTGTGTGTGTGTGTGTGTGTGTGTGTGTGTGTGTGTGTGTGTGTGTGTGTGTGTGTGTGTGTGTGTGTGTGTGTGTGTGTGTGTGTGTGTGTGTGTGTGTGTGTGTGTGTGTGTGTGTGTGTGTGTGTGTGTGTGTGTGTGTGTGTGTGTGTGTGTGTGTGTGTGTGTGTGTGTGTGTGTGTGTGTGTGTGTGTGTGTGTGTGTGTGTGTGTGTGTGTGTGTGTGTGTGTGTGTGTGTGTGTGTGTGTGTGTGTGTGTGTGTGTGTGTGTGTGTGTGTGTGTGTGTGTGTGTGTGTGTGTGTGTGTGTGTGTGTGTGTGTGTGTGTGTGTGTGTGTGTGTGTGTGTGTGTGTGTGTGTGTGTGTGTGTGTGTGTGTGTGTGTGTGTGTGTGTGTGTGTGTGTGTGTGTGTGTGTGTGTGTGTGTGTGTGTGTGTGTGTGTGTGTGTGTGTGTGTGTGTGTGTGTGTGTGTGTGTGTGTGTGTGTGTGTGTGTGTGTGTGTGTGTGTGTGTGTGTGTGTGTGTGTGTGTGTGTGTGTGTGTGTGTGTGTGTGTGTGTGTGTGTGTGTGTGTGTGTGTGTGTGTGTGTGTGTGTGTGTGTGTGTGTGTGTGTGTGTGTGTGTGTGTGTGTGTGTGTGTGTGTGTGTGTGTGTGTGTGTGTGTGTGTGTGTGTGTGTGTGTGTGTGTGTGTGTGTGTGTGTGTGTGTGTGTGTGTGTGTGTGTGTGTGTGTGTGTGTGTGTGTGTGTGTGTGTGTGTGTGTGTGTGTGTGTGTGTGTGTGTGTGTGTGTGTGTGTGTGTGTGTGTGTGTGTGTGTGTGTGTGTGTGTGTGTGTGTGTGTGTGTGTGTGTGTGTGTGTGTGTGTGTGTGTGTGTGTGTGTGTGTGTGTGTGTGTGTGTGTGTGTGTGTGTGTGTGTGTGTGTGTGTGTGTGTGTGTGTGTGTGTGTGTGTGTGTGTGTGTGTGTGTGTGTGTGTGTGTGTGTGTGTGTGTGTGTGTGTGTGTGTGTGTGTGTGTGTGTGTGTGTGTGTGTGTGTGTGTGTGTGTGTGTGTGTGTGTGTGTGTGTGTGTGTGTGTGTGTGTGTGTGTGTGTGTGTGTGTGTGTGTGTGTGTGTGTGTGTGTGTGTGTGTGTGTGGTGTGTGTGTGTGTGTGTGTGTGTGTGTGTGTGTGTGTGTGTGTGTGTGTGTGTGTGTGTGTGTGTGTGTGTGTGTGTGTGTGTGTGTGTGTGTGTGTGTGTGTGTGTGTGTGTGTGTGTGTGTGTGTGTGTGTGTGTGTGTGTGTGTGTGTGTGTGTGTGTGTGTGTGTGTGTGTGTGTGTGTGTGTGTGTGTGTGTGTGTGTGTGTGTGTGTGTGTGTGTGTGTGTGTGTGTGTGGTGTGTGTGTGTGTGTGTGTGTGTTCCACTCTCACAGTTGGCATTGCAGTTGCCCGTGAACTTGATTGTTGCCTAAGTGGGACAGGCCCAGTAGATGAAACTAAGGTGAAGCAATGACCAGAAAACCATTTGACTGCTATTTGTAGGAAGGAACTGCAGATGCTGGTTTACACGGAATATAGACTCAAAATGCTGGAGTAACTCAGCAGGACAGGCAGCATCTCTGGGAAGAAGGAATGGGTGACGTTTCGGGTCGAGCCCTTTCTTCAGACGGAGAGACAGGAGAAAGGGAAACATTTGACTGTTATTTTGGATAATAGATAAATGATCATGTTCTGCTTTGAGGTGCCTTTCTAAAGTCAATTGCCTCATAAGATGCATTTACATTTCTTCTTAACGTTATCAGTGAAAAATAACATTACCAATTTATTATCTTAATGTAATATTCACTTGGCGAATCAGTTTTGCTCTCCATGTTATTGGCTAGTAGACTAGATATTTTCACAACTCTCTCAAGTTGCAATATTTGATTAGTCCATTCTGCGAGATTGGTGTTAGCATTTCATACATCAATTGACTGAGGGGAACACTGCATTTCTTTTCCATTTAAAAGACAAGTGAAGGGTTTATTTCCTATTGGCTATGGTCCAGGCTGCTCATAGTCATTTCCCATGCTACGTTTAATGGGGGTGTGTATCCAGTGGGGGCTATCCAGCAGATGGCACTGGCCATAGGGGAGACGCAGAACTAAAAGCCGCTAACATCTATATTAATTTTGTGAGGTGTTAAGTTTCAGGGGAAAAAATCATCTAGAGCCTGGCATATGGCTACCAACTTTTGTTTTGTTTCTGTGAGCATTTTAAATGAAGTGCATTGTTGAATCTTGCCCTGCTGCAGCGATTGCATTGGACGCAGTAAGGTGTAAAAAAAAAGGCATGCCACAGAATATCGTGGCATTTAAAAAACTTACTTGAAAGGAAGGGCCATTGAAAATGAAGTCTGTTCCAATGCCCGCCAATGTGAAGCACCTTTTGCGAGTATGTACAATGTAATTTGGCATCTTCTTGACATGGTCAGTGACTTTGTAACTTAATGTGGGTTTGAAAATGCCGCAGTTGAATTATTGTGGGATGTCCGTGGAGATTCTGGCCCTGAGAAAGGTGGCCAGGTTTTCCCACGCCCGACCACCACGAGGGACATTCTGGGATGTTTGGATAAGGATCATTTGGGATTCATGATCTGCCCTGGCCAGTGTTAAGAATGGGCTCGGGAGCTGGAGAATTGCCTCTGATATTATGTCGCAAAAGGCCAGCTTCTTTAGGAGCATTGTAACGCAATCCAGAGGAACATTGATGCATGAGAAATGGCATTTTGTCAACCGGGCTATACTGATAGTATTTAAAGACTCAGCATGTTCTGATGTTGTGGTCTGCGGAATGCAGAGAACAGCTCAGGAATGTTGCGTACAGTCTTCGCATTAACCAGACCAATCCAACTGTATCATGGTCCAGCTAGAATGGAATTTAATTTACTTAATTTTAGGAATGTAATTATAGGGGTAGATAAGTCTCTTGCCTGGGTCATCAAATGTCACGCAATTGATTTGACATTAGGTTGCTTTATGCCTAATCATGACCAGCTAATGTTACGTTAAATATTTGCCTGATCATCAAAAAGCTGCAATAGGATTTTAAATTCAGGCAGTCTAAATAGTTGTAGACTAGTGTAGCTATCTTATTACTCAGGAGGTTCTTCAGTTCAGTGTCGCATGTACCGAGGTACAGTGAATCACTTCCCTCTGGAAGGCGACTACAGACTGTCAAAGCTGCCACAGCCAGATCTAAAAACAGCTTTTTTTCCACGAGTAGTAGCTCTACTCAATAACCAAAAACCTGTAGCCTCCTTTTGCTCTGGTATTTTATTGAATTCACATGTTTAATCGATAATGTTTTATTATTAATGTTTAATGTTTTATATGTCATTCCTAACTGTCACTGTATGTCATGTTGTCACTTGCGAGCGGAGCACCAAGGCAAATTCCTTGTATGTGAATACTTGGCCAGTGAACTTATCCATTCATTCATTCAAAAGGTTTTGTTGCGTACCAACCAGTCAACAGAAAGACAATACATGATTATAATTGATCCATTTATAGCGTATATATATATGATAAAGGAATAACATTTAGTGCAAGGTAAAGCCAGCAATGTTCTTAATACATTGACTATTTTCACAATTCCTTGCCCGAGCTTTTGGTGTTTGATTGGTGTGTGTTGGATGGCAGTGAACAGTAATAATCACTTCTGTAAAAGCTAATAAATTGGAATTACTTCCAATCTGCAAATGTATTTAATAGGATCAGTAAGAGCATCTCTTAACGTATTGCTATTGAAAATGAAAATACGTAATGTTGGAGCTAGATTAGATTACTTTATTTCCTAATACTCTCAGCCACAATTTAATGTGCTTGCCTTGTTTTTAAAAAGTTGGTACATTTTCATGTGGTGTAATGACATAAATAATCACGCTGTTGAAGTCTGTTTATACAATTATAAAATACAGGTATTTGCAAAAAGATTCCTGCAAAGCATAAATTGAAATGTCGAGTGTTGTTAACTATATTATCCAGAGTGCCCAGCATCCGTGCATTGGGGAAAGAATCACAGGTGGGCAGAATATGTCCGAATGCCAGATATTGAAAGCAAACAATCACATGGGCAGAATAAAGAGATGCAGACTCTCTTAGAACATGCCTGAAGAGTTACAACGTTGACACACATCACTGGGAACAACAGATTAATCCTACCACAACCAGAGAGCAGTGCCTAACTATCATCTACCTTTTGATGACCCTCGACCACCTCATTCAGGCTTTGCTGGCTTTACCTTGCATAAACGTTAATAATAATAATAAAAATAATAATAATAATAATCTTATTTATATAGCACATTTTCAGTCAACTTGCATTGACCCCAAAGTGCTTCACATAATTACATTACATTACACACAGGCAAAGGTGGGTGAAGTGTCTTGCCCCAAGGACACAACGACAGTATGCACTCCAAGCGGGATTCGAACCGGCTACCTTCCGGTCGCCAGCCGAACACTTAGCCCATTGTGCCATCTGTCGTCCCACCCAACGTTATTCCCTTATCACACTGTAAATGGACCGATTATAATCATGTATTGTCTTTCTGCACCAATAAAAGCTTTTCACTGTACCTCGGTACACGTGACAATAAACAAAACTAACTAACTAAAAAAAAAGCATTGTATCATCCTGTGGCATACCCGCGTAAAGCACAGTGCTCGTTCATAAGTGGTAGCTAGAATGGGGAATCAGGGAGGAAAAGAGAATCTCGAAGTCAACAACCACTGATGCCATGGAATCCCCACACCTTTCTCACCCGTGTGGGAGGATCCTTTGAGCCCAGATTCGTCTAAGCAGCCATCTCCATACATATCGTAACATTATAGATGAGATCTTGCCCGAGACCAGCGACAAACTCCACGGTGTGAGTGATGTAAAGGCTGATGCGAAACACATTAAAACCATTTGAAAAGTAACAAATCTATTTATTACGTGGTGCCACAAAATTTACAACAAAGCTGGAAGCCATGCGGGTTCTTAATGTTCATGCTACTTAGAAAAGAACAGCCAGGCACTTGGTTTATTGGCTTGTGGCTGACAGATTTTCAAATACACATCCAAGTAGTGTTGTCTGATGAGGATTAATGTCTCCACTCTTCAGACAATGAGCTCCAGTCCTCTCCCACCCTCTGGGTGAAAATATCTTTCCTAATTTCTCCTCCAGTCTATCAACGATTTACTCCGAATTTATCTTTCCTGCCCTTTGACACTTCTGATAAGTGAAATGGGTTTTCCTATTTATCTAGGCCGACATGATTTTTATATACCTCAATTAAGACTTCACTCTGCCTCTCTTCTGAAGAAAACAGCCCCAGTTTATCCATTTCTTTAGTAGGTGGATTATTCTGATCCCCGTGGCCTTCTTTTAAATCTCCTCTGCACGTTCCCCAATGGAAACATATCTTCCTTGTTACAGGGTGACCGGAAATAGATGGAGATTTGATCCAGAGCCAAACGAATGCTGTGTACAGTTCTAACATAATCTCCCTGTTCTTGTATCCATTGCCTCAGCCAGTGCTGTTTTAAACCTTGTTATTAACCTGCCCCACCAGTTTTAAAGGCCTGTGCACCAGGGTCCCACTGCCACTCCACCCTACTCCATATTTTCTCTTACATTGCAAATAATTCAATTGCCATTTTTTTGTCCAACTAACCAGGTTCGCTATATATTCCTGAAGTCTAAAATGTCTTCTCACAGTCAATAATGGCCAATCTCCAAACCTGTTTATCATGACTCCTATTTTAAATTATTAGTATATATTTTGCAAAAAAGTCATGGCACTCTCGTTAGATTTGTGAACCCCAAAGTTAAATGCTGTTTAGCCACAAAATCAATGTGTAAGAAGGAACTACAGGTGCCGGTTTAAACCGAAGATAGACACAAAAAGCTGGAGTAACTCAGCAGGACAGGCAGCAGCTTTTTGTGTCTCTCTTAACCACAAAATCAACCATTAACAATCAAACATTACCATCTGTTTCCTACCATTCAACTAATTTTGTTTTTGCCACTTTCCCTAAATCATCATTTGCCACTAGAGTCATGGAGTCATACAGTGTGGAAACAGGCCCTTCGGCCCAACTTGCCCACGCCGGCCAACATGTCCCTGCGACACTAGTCCCACCTGCCAGCATTTGGTCCATATCCCTCCATACCTGTCCTATCCATGTACCTGTCTAACTGCTTCTTAAATGTTGGGATAGTTCCAGCCACAACTACCTCGTCTGGCTACTCTCCCTAAAATTCCATTTTGACCATCTTGCCAAGTTGGATCTTTGTACAAAGCCTCTGTTAAAATCCATGCACTCGTTATTAAATGTACTATTCACCCTCAATTGTTTGTTAGTAAGACTTTCACATTAAGTCCATGCTGACTCTTCCTGATCAATCTGTACTTTTTAAAATGATTTCCTAAAATATGGTGTCTCTTAGAATGGATCCAATAATTTGTTCTTACCTGCAGTAATTTGTTTCTCCCTACCTCTATTTAGACAATATTATAAATAAACATCAAAAGTCCTCCAATCCTTTAGCCCCACTCCTGTAGTCAGGGCAGATTGAAAACATTGTAGTCAGAGGCTCCACAATTTATTTCCATGCTTCTTTTAAAGAGCTTATTGCAGGAAAAATTAAGAATAACATGCGACTC
Organism: Leucoraja erinaceus; assembly: GCF_028641065.1. Classification (NCBI taxonomy): domain Eukaryota; kingdom Metazoa; phylum Chordata; class Chondrichthyes; order Rajiformes; family Rajidae; genus Leucoraja; species Leucoraja erinaceus. Next base: position 39,907,625 of record NC_073392.1, on the reverse strand, counting down.
AAAAATATTTCTCTGCTGAAAGTGGTTCTGCAGTTAAGCAGGTAGTGTGGTTTAAATGTGCTCTGACACAAGCCTGGAGCCAGGAGAGTCATTGTCTACCTCGGAAATTCAGATGGGGAGAGGACCTAGTGTCCCAGACTCCAGGCACAAAGGCAGTTTTCAGGGACGATGCTTTTAGAGGTTGTCATAAGTAATAGGAGCAGAATTAGGCCATTCGGCCCATCAGGTTTACTCCGCCATTCAATCATGGCTGATCTATCTCCCAAACTCTCCCTCCTAACCCCATTCTCTCGCTTTCTCCCCATAGCCCCTGATACCCGTACTAATCAAGAAATGGATGTAAGGGATGTGAAAAGTGGTTTAGTAGTTTCGCAAGCTGAATAAATCACTGCCAGATAATCTGGAGTTGGCCGAATGAGCACAATAACATGGAAGTAAAACTGTTTGGCTGGGCAGTTATAAATGGTCTCATTTGTCCTGGAACGAGAGGGAGAAAATCAACAGGAGTTTGCAATATTGATAATTATCACTGACGACATTTGAAGTGTCGGTGTTGGCACTGGTCTGGATCGTGCTATTCAGTTAGATTTATATAACTCAAAATAATGTGAAAAAATGTAATGGAGACATAAAAAAATGCAAACAACTAGTTTAAAAAAATGATAAAGTGAAATTATTAGAGAATGCTACAAGTTCTCAGCAGGTCTGGCATTGTATGTGAAGAGAGCAACAGTCTATCTTTCAGGTCTTCGGAACTAAATTTGGTAATTCTGTTTCTCTCTCCGTATATGCTGCCTGACCTGCTGAGTATTTCCGGCCTTTCCTGATTTTCTTTCAGATTTCCAATGTTTGCAGCCATCCCACATGCCTGTGGAAAAAAGCAGGCTCAGGTGTTTAGCTAAGCCTGTGCAGCAGACAGGGAAGTGCGGAGGTCCACGTTGCTACAAAACTGCTGACTGTCAGTCAGTCCGCCGGATTTAGCCTGCAAAACTATTCAGGGAAAGGAAGCAAAGTTTGTTAGAATGGTGGAGGAAGGAACTGCAGATGCTGGTTTACACCGAATATAGGCACAAAATGCTGGAGTAACTCAGCGGGACAGGCAGCATCTCTGGATAGAAGGAATGGGTGACGTTTCGGGTCAACTTTTCAAGAAAGGAACGAGAAAGAAAACGGAATTATAGACCAGTTAGCCTGACATCGGTGGCGGGGAAGATGCTGGAGTCAAATATTAAAGAAGTAATAATGGCTCATTTGGATAGCAGTAAAAGGATTGGTCCAAGTCAGCATGGATTTATGAAGGGGAAATCCTGCTTGACTAATCTTCTGGAATCTTTTTGAGGATGTGACAAGTCAAATGGACGAAGGAGCGCCAGTGGATGTAGTGTATCTAGACTTTCTGAAAGCATTTGATAAGGTCCCACACAGGAGATTAGTGGGCAAAATTAGAGCACATGGTATTGGGGGTATGGTATTGACGGATAGAGAATTGATTGGCAGACAGGAAACAAAGAGTAGGAATAAACAGGTCCCTGTCAGAATGGCAAGCAGTGGCGAGTGGAGTGCCGCAAGGCTCGGTGCTGGGCCGCAACTATTTACAATATATATTAATGATTTAGATGATGGAATTAAAATTAACAGCAAATTTGCAGATGACACAAAGCTGGGTGGCAGTGTGAACTTCGAAGAGGATGCTAGGAGGTTGCAGGGTGACTTGGACAGATTGAGTGAGTGGGCAGATGCATGGTAGATGCAGTATAATGTAGATAAATGTGAGGTTATTCACTTTGGCGGCAAGAACAAGGAGGCAGATTATTATCTCAATGGTGTCAGATTAGGAAAAAGGGAAGTGCAACGCGACCTGGGTGTCCTTGCACACCAGTCACTGAAAGTAAACATCAAGGTACAGCAGGCAGTGAAGAAAGCTAATGGCATGTTGGCATTCATAACGTGACAGATTTGAGTATAGGAGGAAAAAGGTCCTTCTGCAGTTGTTCAGGGCCCTGGTGAGTCCACATCTGGAGTAATGTGTGCAGTTTTGGTCTCCTAATTTGAGAAAGGACATCCTTGCTATTGAGGCAGTTATGCGTAGGCTCGAGGTTAATCCCCAGGATGGCTGGACTGCCATATGAGGAAAGATTGGAAAGACTGGGCTTGTATTCACTGGAATTCAGAAGGATGATAGGGATCTTATAGAAACGTATAAAATTATAAAAGGACTGGACAAGCTAGATGCAGGAAAAATGTCCCCAATGTTGGGGGAGTCCAGAACCAGGGGCCACAGTCTAAGAATAAAGGGGAGGCCATTTAAAACTGAGATGAGAAAAAACTTTTTCACCCATAGATTTGTGAATTTGTAGAATTCTGTGCCACAGAGGGCAGGAGAGGCCAATTCACTGGATGAATTTAAAAGAGAGTTAGATAGAGCTCTAGGGGTTAGCGGAATCAAAGGATATGAGGAGAAGGCAGGCACGGGTTGTGGATGATCAGCCATGTCATGAATGGCGGTGCTGCTTGAAGGGCCGAATGGCCTCCTCCTGCACCTATTTTCTATGTTTCTATGAAACCCTTCGAACGGTCTCGACCCGAAAGGCCACCCATTCTTTCTATCAAGAGATGCTGCCTGTCCTGCTGAGTTACTCCAGCCTTTTGTGTCTGTCTTTGTTAAAATGACGTAGAGGAGACTAATCATCAGAAGAGATAAACGAGGGGTTAAAATAATTGGAGTTAAAATAATTGGAAGGAACACAAATCAAGGAGAATTAAGAAGATATTCCCTCTTGGCTTGGTGGGCTATATTAATCCAAAATCAGATTTAATCTCCAGATCGCCATTAGCAACCCCCTCCAGGTATAACCACTGCCACAGGACTGAAGAGGGGGAAATGGTTTCTGTATCATGCTATTTGCTATCCAGAAATCCCTGCTGGAAGTGCATTGCTTGGACATCTGGTGAGGATAGAATTGAGCGCTAATCAGCATGATGCAGAAATCTGGCACTCACTAATAAGACAGACGAGAAACTATATACCAGCAAGGAGTTGGCATCCGCAGAGAGGGAATAATGTTATAACAGAGCAAACTGGTTTCCATTAAATATAAGCTGCGATATTACATCCCTTTTCTTGTCATTCGGTTGCCAAGTTTGTCCAATTTGCCTATTCTTATTCCTCATCCATAATGGGCATGAGTGATAGAAGAACTCAAGGTGGGCGGGGAAGGAAAAGGAGGAAGCTTCCGTCTTCCGCTGCTCCGACAGTAAGAACCACAAAGTTCCCCAAATAAACTGAAGCAACGTTAAAGGTTTGGTACAGTTAAAAGTTAAAGTACAGAGGAGTTGTTTTATGTCACTTCATTTATTGTGACCACATGATGGTTTCTGGCAGTGGGGTGAATGAGGCATAACTGCTCCTCTTCAAGTTTCTAAAATCAATATTATTTTTTCCATTTTAAATCCCAGATAAAATTATAACATATTGTGAAACAGTTTTCAACGCACAGCACAGTGAACTAAAACTAGGCGACCCGGCGTAGGGTGGAGTTGGGGGCTGAGGACGTGTGCACTGGCAATTAATATAGGGTGAGCAATGCAGGATGTTAGCTAACACCACCCACTTTCTGAAACACAGGTCAAGTCTGAAACGTCTGCTGAATATTGTAAATCAAGGCTTTTGGCTGATGTGCTTCTGCCTGATATGATGCATATTTGGAGAAGAGAGTGAGAATGGTTCTGAGGCTGGCTGGTTTGGTGCCCATGTGAAATGTAACCCTCCAGAGTTGTTTTGCACGTGGTATAAAACTGTCCTTCTGTTGCTGGCTTCTGTCAAGCTCCACTATGGTAAAAAAGTGTTTGTTCTGGTTGTTGCATCAGAGTGCTTTAAAAAAAAAACATTTACTGTGGCGTCATTATGTTTTAGTTGCCGCTATAATTGGACAGAATGTCTGAAACTTCAGGCATAGTTGATTCAGAATGAAGCATCGATGGCTTATCGCAGTTTTCCATCGTGTTGTGCCCTTTTATATATGTGACTCTAGGAGTTGTGTTTTTGTAATGTTAGTTTATTGAGCAACAACAACACTGGGGGAACGGATCCTGCCCACTCACTCGCTGCTGCTTCCCTTCTGCTGTATGCTTAACTCCCATCACTGAGTCCCACATTCCCCTTTTACCCCCTCTCTTACTCCCCCCCCCCCCCCCCCCCCCATTCCCTCCCACCACATCCCTTCATCCAGCTTTACATTTCATCTTCTTAACTGACAATATTTTGTCTTCTTTTTAACTCTAGCTTTTGTCATTGACTCCATCCTTCTGCCAATCACTTCCCTTCACCTGTATGCACCTATTACTTGTGCAGGTAGGAACTGCAGATGCCCGTTTAAACCGAAGATAGACACAAAATGCTGGAGTAACTCAGCTGGACAGGCAGCATCTCTATGGAGAAGGAATGGGTGACCTTTTGGCTTGGTTAGTTTAGTTTTTAGTTTGAGAGATACGGCGATACAGCTGTATAGAGATACAGCACGAAAACAGGCCCTTCGGCCCACCGTGTCCGCACCGACCAGCGATCCCCGCATATGAACACTATCCCACACACACTAGGGGCTATTTACATCTATACAAAGCCAATTAACCTACAAACCTGTACGTGTTCGGTGTGTGGGAGGAAACCGAAGATCTCGGAGAAACCCCACGCAGGTCACGGGGGGATCGTACAAACTCCGTACAGATAGTACCCGTAGTCAGGATCAAACCCATGTCTCTGGCGCTGCAAGCTGTAAGCACTGTAAGGCAGCAACTCTACCGCTGCACCACCGTACCGTTACTGCAGCATTTTATGTCTAGCCACCTATTACTTGCCAGGCTTTGCATTATTCCATCTGGTTCGTCCAGTGAGGCTAAATGGGTGAAGCTGAGAATTAAAAAGGAGATGGTCACCTTGTCGGGCCTGTACTACAGAGACTGAAATAGTCAATGAGAATTAGAAGAACAAATATGATTGTAGACAGCTGCAAGACCAATAAGGTTGCCATAGTAGGGGATTTTAACTTTCCCAATATAGACTGGGACTGTCATGGTGCCAAGGCTTTAGATGGGGTTGGATTTGTCAAATGTGTTCAGGGACGTTTTCTCAGGCAATATGTAGAGGGCCCTACAAGGGAGAGGGCAAAGCTTGGAGCTCCTGCTCTGGAGGAGAAAGTGACTGAAGTGTCTACGGGTGAACCGTTTGGGACCAGCGACCATTGTTCTATTAGTTTAAAATAGTTATGGATAAAGACAGCACAAGCACACGTTAAAATGCTGCATTGGGACAAGACCAACATTGATGGGATTAGACAGGAACTTGCTAAAGTTGACTGGAGTAGGAAAGTGGGATGCTATTAAAAGTGTGATGACTAAAGAGTTCAGGGTATGCATGTTTCAGTTTGAGTGAAGAGCAAGACAGGTGGGAGTAATGCCCTTATCCCACTTAGGCAATTTATTAGGCAACTACAGGCAACTAGGCTGTTGCCGGGGTATCGCCTGTATGGTCGTGAGTTGTCTCCTCTGTCGTCCAAAGAATCGTAGCGTTTTACTGGTCGCCGCTGGATTTTGAAATGTTCAAAACGTTTTGGCGACTGTGGGCTTGTCGTAGCTTGACTTCTCCTGACGTAGGTGCTGTCGTAGGTTGTCGGCAGGATGATGTAGGTTGTTGCCGGTGCTGACTTCGGTGAATTCCATTCGCGACTACCTACGTCAACCTACTTCAACCGGCAACAGGTACCGGTGACTGAATTGTCTTACATTGACATTGCTTGTCCCGGGTGGACGTAGGTTGTCGTAGGTGGACATCCTAATGGGTCGCCGGTTGTCGGTAGCTTACCATAGCTTGACATCGACTAGGTGGTAGGTTGTTGTAGACATTGTCGTAGGGAGGGTCCAGTCGCTGCTTTTTCAGCTATGCTACGACTATGACAATCGCCGGCAGTCGCCGAAAAAAATCACCTAAGTGGGACATGCCCATAAGGGAGCTTGGATGACAAGAGAAATCGAGACCCTGGTCAAGAAAATAAAAGAAGGCAAGAGACTGATATAGGCAGATCCGAGAACCTTGCTTTCCTCCCACGCTCCAAAGATGTACAGGTTTGTAGGTTAATTGGGGGTGGTGATTGGCAGTCACCGAGGTACGTTGTTGAGTAGAGTGACAGCCGCCGGAAAGAAGCTGTTCCTCGACCTGCTGGTTCGGCAACGGAGAGACCTGTAGCACCTCCCGGATGGTAGGAGGGTAAACAGTCCATGGTTGGGGTGAGAGCAGTCCTTGGCGATGCTGAGCGCCCTCCGCAGACAGCGCTTGCTTTGGACAGACTCAATGGAGGGGAGCGTGGAACCGGTGATGCGTTGGGCAATTTTCACCACCCTCTGCAATGCCTTCCGGTCGGAGACAGAGCAGTTGCCATACCATACTGTGATGCAGTTGGTAAGGATGCTCTCGATGGTGCAGCGGTAGAAGTTCACCAGGATCTGAGGAGACAGATGGACCTTCTTCAGTCTCCTCAGGAAGAAGAGACGCTGATGAGCCTTCTTGATCAAATTGTCCTACAAATGTCCAAGTGTAGGATAGTGTCACTGTGCAGGGATCGCTGGTCGGGGTGGACTTGGTGGGCTGAAGGGCCTGTTTCCGTGCTGTGTCTTTAAACTAAACTATAAACATAGGTGAGGCTGCATTTGGAACATTGTGTTCAGTTTTGGTCACCCTGCTATAGGTGAGATATTGTTTAGCCCGAAAATGGTGCAGAACGATATATGAGAATGTTGCCATGACAAGGGCCTGATGTGGAGATTGAGCATTATCTTATAGAGGTGTATAACAAGCAAAATAGATAGGGAATCTCTTTGAGTAAGCAGGAGAATGAAGGGACTTTTTCACACAGAGTTGAGGGTATATTGAACAAGCTGACAGGAGGTAGTTGAGGCTATAGCAACATTTAAAAGATATTTTGACAGGTACATGGATAGGGAAGGTTTGAAGGGATATGGACGAAAATGGGACGTGGAACTAGTGTGTTAATGAGGTGTCTTGGTTGGGATGGGCAAGTTGGGCCGAAGGGCCTACTTCTATGCTGTATGACTCTTATACCTCAGCCCTAACTCCTTTTTCCAGTTTTCTCCCCCTACTCTCATCATTCTGAAGGCTGCCAACCTGAAACATCTGTACAGGCGCTTGGTAGATTCTGCCTCTCCCACCGAGTTCCTACTGCACTTTGTTTTATCCTCATGATTCCAGCGTCTGCAGTTTGGTGGGTCTACATATTAGTTCATTGTTTCACGCACACACACACGCACACATGCGCACACACACACACATGCGCACACACACACACACACACACATGCGCACACACACACACATGCGCACACACACGCGCGCACACACATGCGCACACACACACACATGCGCACACACACACACACACGCACACATGCGCACACACGCACACATGCGCACACACACACACACACATGCGCACACACGCACACATGCGCACACACACATGCGCACACGCACACACACACGCACACACACACACACACGCACACACACACACACACATGCGCACACACACACACGCGCGCACACACACATGCACACATGCGCACACACACACACATGCGCACACACACACACACATGCACACTCACACACACACACACACGCACACACACACACACACACACACACACACACACACACAGACCCTCACACACACACACTCATGCGCACACACACACGCACGCACACGCGCACACACTCACACTCAAACACACACACTCACAGTCAAACACACACACACTCTCTGAAACACTCCCACACACTCTCTCACACACTCACTCGCACACATTCACACCCCCTCCCTCCCTGCCACCCCAAAGTTCCCAAAGTGGAAGCACTCACTAAATCTATCCCAATTGAAAGAAGAAGGCCTCTTCAATGAGCTCCTTTTTCCAATCAAGTTCTCTCCCTGTGGTTATGTTCCAGATGTAGTGCGGAAGAACAGTCTGATGCCCTCGTGTGTGAGTCAGTCCTCCCTCCTCCCACAGTCACTCTTTGCTCCCCAGGGACTAGATTTGTCTTGACCTGCCAATATTTCAGTCATATGCCCAGGGAACAAACAGTTACTGTATTTCACCGTCTGGTTAAAGCATGTGATGTTCCTAACTTTGGAAGACTCTTGCCAAGCCTCTGGTTTAGTCTCCAGTTGCCAAGAAGATCCATTGAGCTGTAAGTGGATAGGTGAAATGCTTAATGTTGTTGCGAAGTGTATCTGTGCCCACAAGTTTTTCCTTCATTGTAAACATTAACCCTGCAAGTTTATTTCTGAGAGGCGCCTTTGGATTCTAACTGGAAAGTTTATATTTATTTGTTTCGGATAGATGCCTTAATATTGCAGCATAAAGAGGCTTTTTATTTAAAACGCAAAAGAACTGCCAATTAAACATATCTTCCAACGATGCCCACACACTGCTGGGATATGTACACATGATTCGGACCATCCTTCAGCCTGCTTGAATAGGGATACAACCAAAATACACGGAGCCTTCCCTTGAAGTTTATAAGATGTAGAAGTGTCTGACATTTATTAACCATCTCTAAATGCCCACGTACAATGGCTTTTGAAGCTATTTCAGAGGGCATTTGAATCAGTTATGTTACTGGGTTGTGACAGTATAAGGCAGGACACGTTTCCTTTCCTGAAGGGGATGCATTTTCTGACGGTCCGTTAGTCATCCGATACTAGATTGTGTAAGAAGGAACAGCAGATGCTGGTTTAAACCGAAGATAGACACAAAATGCTGGAGTAACTCAGCGGCACAGGCAGCATCCATGGAGAAGTGGAATGGGTGATGTTTCGGGTCGAGACCTTTATGCACTTCCTAATTTATTTAACTTACTTACTTAGACTTAGTTCCTCCCATACTGTTGAGTGCATTGGGCAGCAAGCTTTCGCCATTCTGTTCGGTTATGTACGTTGCCTTTCACCCTCGAAACGTTTGCGTCCCAGGCTTCCAAATCCCTCTGGAATGTTCGCCTCCATGTGAGTTTTGGTCGGCCTCTTTTCCTTCTTCTGTCAGGTTGCCATGTCATTGCTATCTTAGGTGCACGTTCTGGTGACATTCTGAGTACATGTCCTGCAAATTTCATCCTGCGTCCCTCTATGTCCTGTCTGAGAGGCTTAGTTGCAGTTTCCTGGTAGATCTCCTCATTTGTGATGTGGTCTCTGGAGCTCGTCTTCAGGATCTTCCTTAAGCAGCGTTGTTGGAATGCATCCAATTTATTTTTCATCTTCACATTGATTTTCCATGTCTCACTGGCATAGAGGGCTGTAGGGAGGACTACGGACTGGAAGAGCTTGACTTTTAACATATGGTAGACAAAAGTGCTGGAGAAACTCAGCGGGTGCAGCAGCATCTATGGAGCGAAGGCCGAAACCCTTCTTCAGACTGATTTTTAGCATCTTGGATATCCCGCCACTAGACCATATTGGCTGCATTCTTCAAAGACTGATGCAGCTTTACCAGTTTGGGAGTTTGGAAAATCCGACACCTGAATTTATTTAACGACAAGACTTTAAATTTCCCAATCCTCATGATGAGATTGAAAATCACTTGTCCAAGTCAAATGTCCAGGCTCTTCCCCGACAGTCCTTTCAGGTGAGGCAGAGGTTTACATGCACCTGCACATGCACATGGAATTCTCTGCCACAGAAGGTAGTTGAGGCCAGTTCATTGGCTGGATTGAAGAGGGAGTTAGATGTGGCCCTTGTGGCTAAAGGGATTAGGGGGTATGGAGAGAAGGCAGGTATGGGATATTGATTTGGATGATCAGCCATGATCATATTGAATGGCGGTGCAGGCTTGAAGGGCCGAATGGCCTACTCCTGCACCTATTTTCTATGTTTCTATGTTTCCTCCAACCTCATCTACTGTGTCCACTGTTCCAGGAGTGGACTCTGAGTATGTATCTGAGTACGTTGTGGGAGATAAGATAGGAAATTACGGGAGCCCTGGTTGATATTTACGAGTCGTCTTTAAATACAGGAGAGGTGCTTGAAGACTGGAGGGTGGCAAAAGCTGTGCCTCTATTCAAGAAGGGTTACAGGGAAAATGCTGGCAGCTATAGGACAGTGGGCTTCACATCTGTAGTTGGAAAGTTACTGGATAGTATCCACAGTGAATGGTAGGGCTCTGGGGCGTGTTGTAGAGCAGAGGGATCTAGAAGTGCAGGTGCATGGTTCCTTGAAGGTGGAGTCGCAGGTAGATAGGGTGGTCAAAAAGGTGTGTGGCACATTGACCTTTATCAGTCAAAGTATTGAGTATAGTTGGGAGGTCATGTTGCAGTTGTGTATAAGGCGTTGGTGATATTGCATTGTGTTTAGAGTATTGCGGAAGGCTTCCCGCCAGACCGCGGCTGTGGACTGGGAACGCGGCTGGAATTCTTTATCGAGGCGCCGCCATCTCGATGCCTCCAGGATGGCTGCAGAGACGCCCGGCCGGTGCCTCGCGGGTCAGAGCTCGGAGCATGCGGCTGAGATCTGAATCAGCACCACGGAGGCCCCTACAGCGGTGCGGAGAGGTCGGCGCGGCGCCCGTTGATAGTGCCGACCAACGGATGAAACAGACACGTGGAGTGGGCGTCGGCGGCAGTGAGGCCTCGCGGTGATGAGGCCTCGGCAGTGGTGGAGCCGATGAGAGCGTGGGGAGACCACCGTGGGGGGGGGGGTGGGGGGAACAGAGAACAATGGAGGACAATGGAAGGTCGGGACTGCCATGAGGGAGGGTGGGGGGAACAAGGAGGAGCCTCCAATGCTTTGTCACTTTGATTGCGTAAATGCCACTATTGGATACCCTGGGTACGCAACAACGAATCATCTGTGCATATGTCACTTGGGCAGCTTCCATTCCAGCCCAGTGCCCGTGAATATAGGAAAGATGTTGTCAAGCTGGAAAGGGTACAGAGAAGATTTACGAGGATGTTGCCAGGACTTCCCTCTCTCTCTAGAGGTCCCTCCCCCACTCAGCTCCTAAGTTGCACCAGATGAGGGGTGATCTTATAGTTTTATAAAATCATGAGAGGAAACAGCTAACAATGGGGTCTGAGGCCCAGAGTATGAGGACCAGAGGACTGGTTTTGGCCCAAAAGGGAAAATGCCTATAAGAATCTGAGGGGTAACTTTTTCCATAATGGTGCTGCACCCGCAACATTTTGCCAGAGGAGCTTTTGAGTAGGGACTATCCCAACATGCTAAGAAACAGTTAGATGGGTACATTATCATTGGGTTGGAGGGATATGGACAAACGGGGTCAGGCAGTCCTTGTAGCTCTTTATCTCTCTACAACAAGTTGGTCCATATCTCTCCTTTCCACACCATTCCTGAACTAGTAACTGAAGAGAGGGGACCCTACCCGAAACGTCACCATCTCTTTCTGGAGCTCCAGGAGATGGGCAAGGTCCTGGATGAGTATTTCTCCTCTGTTTTTACCGTGGAGAAAGACATGAAGATGGGGGAACTTTGGACAGTTAATGGAGATGTGACTCCTATATAATGGAGAGACCAAGCACCAGCTCGGCCATCATTTCGTTGTACACCTCCACTCAGTCCACCAACCTGATCTCCTGGTTGCTGAACACTTTAACTCCACCTCCCATTCCCACACTGACCTTTCTGTCCTGGGCCTCCTCCACTGTCAGAGAGAGCCCCAGAAATTGGAGGAACAGTTTCATATTTCACTTGCAGCTTACAGTAACCTATGATGGCATTGACTTCTCCTATTAAAGTAGCCTTGCTTCCCTCTCAACAGTTCATGAAGACAGTTTTAAACGTTGCCTATTTCCTTCGCTCCATAGATGCTGCTTAGCATTGAGTTTCTCCAGCTTGTGTACTGATTCCTGGTTCTCACCATATGTCCTCCTGTGAAATTAAAATCAATGCTTTGTTGAATTTGAGGATATCATTTTCTTTGAACTTTTGGCAGGCCAAAGGATTCTGGTCTGGATGTGGATGTCAGAGGTATGAATCAGGGTCTCGACCCGAAATGCACCCGATGATACCAAGATTGGCAGTCCCGCTGAGTCATGAGCATTTTGTGTCTATCTGCTTACAGTCTTCCATTGTCAGAGTAGGCTAAAGGGTAATGGAGGAACGCATCTGATATAATGCTTGGGCAGTAAGCCCAGTATTTTATTGAGTACTCTAACTCCAAGTGAGGCCATTTGAAACTCCACTCCATTACCAGCCAAGTTCCATTGAAGTTTACCCAATAAAAGAAACAATGGCTGAGGGTTTATCATCGTTATTTCCTGCATACCTTTCCCAAGTTGAATTTCACTACCACATTGTTTATCTTCCTATCCCTTTTCATTCTCTGAAGAAGGGTCATAGGAAACGTCAATTCTTTCTCTCCAGAGATAGGTCTTTCCGCTGATTCTTTTTTTGTGTCATCTTTGATTTAAACACAGTGCGTTTACTTTTCCTACATCTTAGATATCTTATTATTCCCAATGTTGAATTGCCCAGATTGTACACACTGCACCCTGTAATCAGAGAACCACAGTGCATTATTATATATTTTCAGAAGGTTTGCATAATGGCTGCATTGAAGATCTTCCAAGCACTTTTTTATAACAGTTTTAAACCGAGTCGGGCATAGATCAAACACATTTTAATGTATGGGCCAGGTGCCTTACAGAGTTACTGGCTCTTTGAATTTGAGGATATGCATCAGGCCAAATTGTAATTAGAGAACATGCATAAAGACAATCAGCTATTCAGATGATACCAAGATTGGCAGAATAGCGTATATGTTCCAGTTCTTGAGAATAATCCTCACGCTTATAATGTGAGTAATGGGGTGTACAAATCCATTGATAATCCACTACATTTTACTCAAGCTGTGCTGTGGGTCGATGTGGGCTATCATGTACTTCTAATAGACAGCAGCAAGAGGTTTAGTTGTGGTTTCATTCTGTCATAGGGTGTGTTAGTGTTTATGTTTTATGGCAGTCAGTGCAGTGCGTTTTTTGCACTTAGATATCCTTATTATCCCAATGTTGAATTGCCCGGTGTCACACTGCACCCTCAGAGTGCATTATTATATATTTCGCGGTTTGCATAATGGCTGCATTTCTGAATAAAGGTCCGTTTTTAAAGAGTTTCATTCGAGTCGGGCAAGATCTCAAACCATTTTAATGGGCCAGTTTTAATACCCCATGCATCAGGATATTGTCACAGTCATAGCATTCAGTGTGCCCTCTGTAATCCTCTGCTTATTGTGAAGGGGTGTCATATCATTTGATAATGTTCTACATTTTACTCAAGCTGTGCTGTGGAGTGGATCATGACTTCTAATAGACAGCAGCAAGAGGTAGGTTGGTTGACTCTGTGCGTGTGTGTGTGTGTGTGTGATGGTTCAGTGCAGTTTTTTGTTTCCTGCTCCCTGCTTTATGCTGGAGTAACAGTCAGGCTGTGTCACAGTCATAGCATGTGTGCCCTCTGTACAAAAATCTGATCGTCAAAAGCTAGGAAACTGCCTAAGATAGACACAAAATGCTGGAGTAACTCAGCTGGACAGGCAGCACCTCTGGACAGGAACGGATGACGTTTCAGGTCGAGACCCTTCTGTCTGAAGAAGGGTCTCGACCCAAAACGTCACCAATTCCTTCTATCCAGAGATGCTGCCTGTCCCGCTGTAAACCAGCATCTGCAGTTCCTTCTTATACTAAGAAACTGCCTTTTATTGTTATTCACTCAGGGTAACAAATCATTTTGGAAAGACACAAAATGCTGGAGTAGCTCAGCAGGTCAAGCAGCATGTCTGGAGAGAAGGAATGGGTGACGTTTCGGGTCGAGACCCTTCCAACAAATTATTTTGTTCTGATTTCTAATTAATGTTTTGATTTTGATTTTTTTTATTACCATGTTTAATCCAGATCTTAGAACTGCAGAAACAAAGAATTCATTTTTATGTGAAGGCCAGTTTTAAATGGCTGTTCTAACCTGTTGTTATACCCCCGCCTTACTGTATCAGATTGCATTGGCAAGTATTCCAACAGTTCTGCCTATTTTTCTTGCAGCATTTCATGCTTTCATTTTGTTCCCACTTTCTCTTCATTGGCAGCATGCTAGTAAAATGGTACATTTGTTTAGAAGCATATGATCCGAGCTGGTCAGGAAATATGATGGGAGCCTGGCTGCAGCTTTCTCCTAAGGCTACAGAATAATTATACATCAGGAAAACAATTCAGTCCATGTTGGTTTTACTATAGATAGACACAAAATGCTAGAGTAACTCTGCAGGACAGGCAGCATCTCTGAATAGAAGCAATGAGTGGCGTTTCAGGTCGAGATCTTTCTTCAGACTGTAGGGCTATTATAGACAATAGACATTAGGTGCAGGAGTAGGCCATTCGGCCCTTCGAACCAGCACCGCCATTCAATGTGATCATGACTGATCATCCTCAATCAGTACCCCGTTCCTGCCTTCTCCCCATATCACCTGACTCCGCTATTTTTAAGAGCCCTATCTAGCTCTCTTGAAAGCATCCAGAGAACCTGCCTCCACCGCCCTCTGCGGCAGAGAATTCCACAGACTCACCACTCTCTGTGAGAAAAAGTGTTTCCTCGCCTCCGTTCTAAATGGCTTACCCCTTATTATTAAACTGTGGCCCCTGGTTCTGGACTCCCCCAACATGGGGAACATGTTTCCTGCCTCTAGCGTGTCCAAAACCTTAATAATCTTGCATGTTTCAATGAGATACCCTCTCATCCTTCTAAGCTCCAGAGTGTATAAGCCCAGCCGCTCCATTCACTCAGCATATGACAGTCAATTATTGACAACATTGTCAATTGGCTCCAATACACCATGAAGTACCTTTACTGGTCATTGAAATTACTGTTCTGGGTTTACTACATTCATTTGTTAGTAGTCGCTTATCTATGCTTCCAAACTACCTTCCCTCGGCTTCCCAGGCTGAAACATTTATAGAAATATAGAAAATAGGTGCAGGAGTAGGCCATTCGCCCTTCGAGCCTGCACCGCCATTCAATATGATCACGGCTGATCATCCAACTCAGTATCCTGTACCTGCCTTCTCTCCATACCCCCTGATCCCTTTAGCCACAAGGGCCACATCTAACTCCCTCTTAAATATAGCCAATGAACTGGCCTCAACTACCTTCTGTGGCAGCGAATTCCAGAGATTCACCACTCTCTGTGTGAAAAATGTTTTTCTCATCTCGGTCCTAAAAGATTTCCCCCTTATCCTTAAACTGTGCCCCTTGTTCTGGACTTCCCCAACATCGGGAACAATCTTCCTGCATCTAGCCTGTCCAACCCCTTAAGAATTTTGTAAGTTTCTCTAAGATCCCCCCTCAATCTTCTAAATTCTAGCGAGTACAAGCCAAGTCTATCCAGTCTTTCTCCATATGAAAGTCCTGACATCCCAGGAATCAGTCTGGTGAACCTTCTCTGTACCCACTCTATTGGCAAGAATGTCTTTCTTTTCCTAATCGGGCCTTTCTCTCCCCTTTTCCTAATCGGCCACCATTTAGATAATAGTCTACTTTCCTCTTTTTGCCACCTAAGTGGATAACCTCACATTTATCCACATTATACTGCATCTGCCATGCATTTGCCCACTCACCCAGCCTATCCAAGTCACCTTGCAGCCTCCTAGCATCCTCCTCATAGCTAACACTGCCCCCCAGCTTTGTGTCATCCGCAAACTTGGAGATGTTGCATTCAATTCCCTCGTCCAAATCATTAATATATATTGTAAATAGCTGGGGTCCCAGCACTGAGCCTTGCAGTACCCCACTAGTCACTGCTTGCCATTCTGAAAAGGGCCCGTTTACTTCTACTCTTTGCTTCCTGTCTGCCAGCCAGTTCTTTATCCACATCAATACTGAACCCCCAATATCGTGTGCTTTAAGTTTGTATATTAATCTCTTATGTGGGACCTTGTCGTAAGCCTTCTGAAAGGCCAGATATAACACATCCACTGGTTCTCTCTTATCCACTCTACTAGTTACATCCTCGAAAAATTCTATAAGATTCGTCAGACATGATTTACCTTTCATAAATTCATGCTGACTTTGTCCAATGATTTCACCACTTTCCAAATGTGCTGCTATCCCATCTTTAATAACTGACTAGCAGTTTCCCCACTACTGATGTTAGACTAACTGGTCTGTAATTCCCCGTTTTGTCTCTCCCTCCCTTTTTAAAAAGTGGGGTTACATTAGCTACCCTCCAATCCTCAGGAACTACTCCACAATCTAAAGAGTTTTGAAAAATTATCACTAATGCATCCAGTTTTTCTGGGGCTACTTCCTTAAGTACTCCGAGATGCTGCCTATCTGGCCCTGGAGATTTATCGGCCTTTAATCCATTCAATTTACCTAACACCACTTCCCGGCTAACCTGGATTTCACTCAGTTCCTCCATCTCATTTGACCCCCGGTCCCATGCTATTTCCAGCAGATTATTTAAGTGTTCCTTAGTGAAGAAAGAACCAAAGTAGTTATTCAATTGGTCTGCCATGTCCTTGTTCCCCATGTTTAAGAAGGAACTGCAGATGCTGGAGAATCGAAGGTACACAAAAAAGCTGGAGAAACTCAGCGGGTGCAGCAGCAGCATCTATGGGGCGAAGGAAATAGGCAACGTTTCGGGCCGAAACCCTTCTTCAGACTGAAGAAGGGTTTCGGCCCGAAACGTTGCCTATTTCCTTCGCTCCATAGATGCTGCTGCACCCGCTGAGTTTCTCCAGCTTTTTTGTGTACCTTCCTTGTTCCCCATGATCAATTCACCTGTTTCTGATTGCAAGGGACCTACATCTGTTTTAACTAATCTTGAGGAGATTAATACAACTTGAACTTGTATGTAAGTTGAATACAGTAAAAAACAGCATCTGCAGTTTCTTCCGACACTGTTGAATCTGATGGTCGACTTGCTGCCCTCTACACATTACCTTCATTGTTTTTTAGTACAATGACTCAATCATTGCCATCTCGGGAATATTTTTCTGTCTTGGCAGTGAAGTTCTCTTAGCATGTTGGTCGCAGTCCCATGCTGCCTTCCTATGCATTTCATCTGCTACCAGCATCTGCAGTTCCCTCCTACACATTTTGTCTACTCCACAGCAAAATCTCCTCAAGGTGTGCCTACTGTGAAGAGGTTCTCTGACCGAGAATTCTGCAACCGTCTCTCATTGCTATGATTCTCCTTACTCTATGGCCACGTTTTAACCCACATTCGCTCCTCTCAGCTAACAATGGACCATTCTACATTTCGTTACCATCATCTGCTCGAATCTATCGTTTTCACACCTTACCCTTCCATGTCGCTGGACTCCCTCTCGTCTCACTCTGTCTGAAGAAAGGTCTCGACCTGAAACGTCACCCATTCCTTCTCTCCA
This sequence comes from Leucoraja erinaceus, assembly GCF_028641065.1. NCBI lineage: Eukaryota > Metazoa > Chordata > Chondrichthyes > Rajiformes > Rajidae > Leucoraja > Leucoraja erinaceus. Next base: position 39,890,180 of record NC_073392.1, on the reverse strand, counting down.
GAGATGCTGCCTTTCTTGCTGAGTTACTCCAGCATTTTGTGTCTATACTCGTTTAAACTAGCATCTGCTGTACTAATTAATTACAATTGGCAAAGTGTCCAATAAGATTGCTAGATTATGCCATTTTCCTATCCACCTGCATATTTCTTAGCTTATTCTGCAATGTTTGCACTGCCTTCGTTAACTCACCATCCATAGTTGATAACCAGTGCATTGAGCATCTGATATGTTTAATTTGAGGTAAATTCTGAACTATTGGTGATCAGCAACCCCACCGGCTTCAGTCGGCACTGGCCACCAACCAATGTCGGTGTTTCCTTCCCTTCAGCCGGTTTCACATCCATTACAGAAGTTTACTCTTTAAACCGTCGAGCTTTGGCCCTAATTCATTGTTAGCATGTGGACTGGCCCTTTAGTCGTATCAACTACATTGTCTGATGAATCTTGCACAATGTGTGTAGTGTTGCACGTTCCTAATCTGTCAGCGCTTGTTACAAAATACTGCTATGGACAATCTGTTTGAAACCGTTCTTTTCTATTTTGGTCTGCTGCTTATCAGAGTACACTATATCAGATCAGGCCCCTATGTCCAGCCTTTATGTAGCTCAGTATTTTTTCTTCAAATTTGTCCTACTCTCGTCTCTGCCTTATTTATGATGCCATCCCCCAGCTCCCTTGTTCCTACTTCCAGTAATCTTTTAACCATCCAGCTTCCATTTCTGTCTCCAATTTTAAACAAAGTGATAAGTGATTTTTTTTTTTACCTCGGGAGAGATTATCCTCTTTTTCAGAAGCACCATCTCATCACTCTGTTCCTTGGAACAAGAGGACTCCAGACTCTACACCATCTACATCTTCCATTCTTCTTCCTTTGATTCCCTGAGTTGTCTGTCTCTCTCTTTCAACTGTGTAGGAAGGAACTGCAGATGCTGCTTTCAACCGAAGATAGACACAAAATGCTGGAGTAACTCAGCGGGACAGGCAGCATCTCTGGAGAGAAGGAGTGAGTGACTTTTCGGGTTAAGACCCTTCTTCAGTCTGAAGAAGAGTCTCGACCTGAAACGTCACCCATTTCTTCTCTCCAGAGATGCTGCCTGTCCTGCTGAGTTACTCCAGCATTTTGTGTCTCTCTTTCAACTACCTGTTTTAATTAGTCCAATCCAGCTCCTCCTTGCACAGCACCAGAATCACCTGAAGTAAAGTGATTCGTATGCCTTTGGTGCATTATCGCTCCGTGTATGTCTGTTCTCTGCCTTTAGTGCATTTAACTAGTCCATTAATCTGTATGCCTCAGCTGCATTGTTCAACTCCACAAGGGTGGCCTTGCTGGATTTCATTCATTTACTGACATTTCCCAGTGAATCTCTATGTAAAAAAAAATGCTATCCCCACACAGTTCTCAACCTATCCTCCAGGAATCCATTCTTTGTCCCACATTTCTTCCCCCTTTGCATTCACAAGCCTTGGCCAGGTTGTACAAGGTCACAAAGATGGCTCCCATGCAAACAATCCGCAAATTCACTTCTCCCAGTTTCTATAAGATCCCCCTCATCCTTCTAAACTCCAGTGAATATAAGCCTAGTCGTTTCAATCTTTCCTCATATGACAGTCCCGCCATCCCAGGGATCAATCTCGTGAACCTACGCTGCACTGCCTCAATCACAAGGATGTCCTTCCTCAAATTAGGTGACCAAAACTGTACACAATACTCCAGATGTGGTCTCACCAGAGCCCTATCCAACTGCAGAATAACCTCTTTACTCCTATATTGAAATCCTCTTGTTATGAAGACCAACATTCCATTAGCTTTCTTCACTGCCTGCTGTACCTGTAAGCCAACTTTCAGTGACCGGTGTACAAGGACGCCCAGGTCTCGCTGCACCTCCCCCTTACCTAACCTAACGCCATTGAGATAATAGGCATCTGCCCCCTTGTTTTTGGGTGGGACCGCCCGAAAATGGGAGGAGACAGCAGGGGGGCTGGATAACCAAGGACACATTTAGAATTCTATATTATACTGCATCTGCCTTGCATTTCTGCCCACTCCACTCAACCCAGGACAGAGTCCAGGTCACACTTGAAGTGCAACCTCCTAACATCCTCTGCACAGTTCACACTGCCACCCAGCTTTGTGTCATCCGCAAACTTGCTAGTGTTGCTCCTAATTCCCTCTTCCAAATCATTAATATATATGGTAAACAGTTGCGGCCCTCAACACCGAGCCTTGTGGCACTCCACTCGCCACTGCCTGCCATTCTGAAAAGGACCCGTTCACTCCTCTTTGCTTCCGGTCTGCCAACCAATTTTCTATCCATGTCAACACCCTAACCCCAATACCATGTGCTCTAATTTTAATCACCAGTGTCCCGTGCGAGACCTTATCAAAGGCTTTCTGCAAATCTAGATACACTACATCCACTGGCACCCCTTCATCCATTTTACTTGTCCCATCCTCAAGAAGATTAGTCACATCCTTAAGAAGATTCCAGAAGATTAGTCAAGCATGATTCCCCTTTCATAAATCCATGTTGACTTGGACTAATCCTTTTACTGCTATCCAAATGCCCCATTATTACCTCTTTAATAATTGATCCAGCATCTTTCCCACCACGGAAGTCAGGATAATTCCCCATTTTCTCTCTCGATCCTTTCTTGAAAAGTGGGATAACGTTAATTATCCTCCAATTCACAGAAACTGATCCTGAATCTATTGAACATTGGAAAATGATCACCAATGCATCCACTATTTCTAGAGCCACCTCGCTGAGGACCCTGGTATGCAGACCATCAGGCCCAGGGGATTTATCATCCTTCAGTCCCATTAGCCTACCCAATACTATTTCTGGCCTAAGGAAAATTTATTTCAGATCCTCTGTCCTCCAGTACATCTGGGAGGACAGAAGATCTAAGGAGGCAACTCTATATTGTCACCACAACAAATTATTTCACCTCCACTGAATAGTTTTCTTTGTCCTGACATTTTTAATCACATTCTCTTCTCCTTTTGCCCAGTGCCTATTTGTGAACATTTACATACAAGTACTCATATACATACAACTTTCATTTCATTCATATCAAAGCCCTCATATTTATTTGATGGATGTTGCAAGAGCCCTATCAATAAAGCAATCACAGTTATTATATTGATATCTGTACATATGTCATCAAAGGGTGATTTAATAAAATTCAACACATCTGCCAGATCAGTCACATAATATTGTGTAGTTCAGTTAATAGGTTTTGTTCAGAAACTATCAGTGTTATTTCTTAGAACATGACATTTCATCTCAAATCAGAGCATTTCAAAATGAAGTCCCTGCACCTTCAAAGTCATTCGCAGGTGTATGCTTTTATTCTGATTTGTGTTTGCATGGGTCATGTCTTCATTATCAGAAGCAACGTTCCTGAATTACAAACTTCATTGAACTCTCACCTGCCGTTCTCCGCAACAAAACACAGTGTGTCCCAGGTGTGCGGTCTAACAAAAGAGTTCATTCTTTTCCTTAAGTCTAGGCTGCTTTGATGCCATCTGTGTATGATATGCCCCCAGACTGCCCTTCATCCTACAACTATTAACCACTAAGGCATTTTCCATTCGGCTCATTTCCAAACATTTCGTCTTAAAGTTGTAAAGTAATTATTTCTATGTATTTGTGGTAACACGTTTTGCTATATCGATCTGATGTTTTAGTAAGTATGCATTATGTTCATAAGTATGTATAATATTACATTAAAGAGTCTGAGCAGCATCAAATCTTAAATTATGTGTAGTCTGAAGAAAGATCTCGAGCCGAAACATCACCCATTCCTTCTCTCCAGAGTTACTGCCTGTCCCGCTGAGTGACTCCAGCATTTTGTGTCTATCTTCAAATCTTAAAGAATGCTTGGTATCTTGCTGCTTCTTTTGCACAGCAGTTCAGAATGTTTTGAAGCCGTACTGCAACACTGCAGCATCAGCCACTAGACACAGCACAAGATCTGCTCAATATATTCCACCACCAATAGTGCTTTGTGCTCAAAGAATGAATTATAGGATTGTCTGTGTAAAGAAATGAGCTGCGGCTGCTGATTTTATTAATCCTGCTTCCTCGTAATGGAGGGGATGACTTCAATGTTGTGTTTATGCTTTCTCCTAATATACAACTCATGTTTTCTTAACAGACCAGCATGATGGTGAACTTAAGCGCACACCCTGCTAATGTGTGCTAATGTTGTCTGACTGCAGACAGATGAATCCCCTCTCAACTATGTCATATTACACTGAGGGCCATGTAGGGGATGGGCAGCATTTCCTTATCTACTTAGAACAATGATAGATAGCCAGCCAACAAATCTCAACCGTCTCAGAGAGTTCAAAATACCAGATGTGTTTACTGTTATATGGCTCAATGAAGCAATTAGTGATTGTACAGATACTCTGGGATGGTTAAAGATGAAATCAATCCACCACCAGGTAACAGTAGTGGCCACAGTAACCCTTTCACCCCTAAATATGAAGGATGCACCTGCATACCACTCTAAAACCTGGCACAGTTCAGGTCCTAAGATAGACACAAAATGCTGGAGTAACTCAGCGGACAGGTGGCATCTCCGGATAGAAGGAATGGGTGACGTTTCGGGTCGAGACCCTTCTTCAGACTGAGAATCAGGGGAGAGGGAAATACAGAAATAAAAAAATGTCAGGTGTGAACATGATGCCAAGATGAAGAAGGGTCTTGACCCGAAACGTCACCCCTCGCCTGTCCTGCTGAGTTACTCCAGATTTTTGTGTCTATCTTCGGTTTAAACCAGCATCTGCAGTTCCTTCCTACAACATTTGAAATCCGGCCTACATCGTTGCCCATGCATGACTGAGGCATCCTTTGCATTCACCAGCATTTCAAAGGTTGCAAGTATTGACCATCAACCGCACTGTTTAGTGACTTTTTCACTGTTTGGAGGACACTCAGTTCTAACAGCCAGCTCTCACTGCTGCTAGTTAGATAGCAGAGTATGTTTCCCTGGGTTATCGTTGCTGCCAATGATGTTTTGTGTGTGGCGATCAGGCAGGTTCCGTGAGTAATTACTCAGGGTAGGCAGTCAGTTGGCTTTAAAAAAAATCTTAAACCGCGCATGCGCAGATTGTTCTCTCCGTAAGCTGTCAGTCAACTTTTATAAAGTCTTCAAAAGCCAAATCTCTTAATAAAGTACCGTATTTCCCGGCAATGAAAATGCACCCCTATTTTGAGTTGCTAAATTTTGAAAGAAGGCTGGTGAGACATAGAATTTCTCACATTCAAAAAATAAAAATAAAGAAATCAATTTGCCCAAGGCTTCCAAATCTCCTTCATTCTGAATTACTGAATGGGTGGGGGGTGGAGGGTGACGGCAGGTGGAGAGATGGTGGGAAAAACGGGAGGACACCGGGACAAGTTGAATCAATTGTGATCTTATTGAATGACAATACTTGTTCAAGGGACCAATTGGGGGAAGAGTTCCATTCACAGCGTGTGGGGAGTCTGGTCAGGGGTAAAGTTGCGGGGAGGGCAGGAGCGTTGAGAAGGAGGTGGTCGGGGATCATGCCAGTAACTCACTCACTCGCCGCGGCGCTCTGGGCGCGGAGCCACCGCATTGTGGCCGGGGAGGGAAGTAGCTCGGGTGGCTGCGAGGGCTGCTGGGACCGGACAGCGGACGCCACCTCAGCGCCTTTTGCCGGCCACCTCAGCACCTCTGGCAGTGCTCTCCGTCTAAACATCTCTCACCTGCCGCATGCCAGCTTTGCTCATGTCAGCCGCTTCCCGCAAATCCTTAAATTCCGACAGCCGAGTAACCTCAATTGGTCCCTTGATCGTGCTGTCGGAATTGAAGGATTTGCGTGAAGCGGATGACATGAGTGAGACTGGCGAGCGGCAGGAGATAGGTTTTCAGACGGAGGGCACTGCCAGAAGTGAGCGGAGACCGGCAGAAGGAGCTGAGGTGGCACCCGCTCGCTGCCACCCGCTCGCAGCCACCCGAGCTGCTTCTCCCCCCCGGACACAATGAGGTGGCTCAGTGCCCGGAGCATCGCAGCAAGTGAGTTGCTGGCATGATCCCCGACCCCCTCCTTCTCCCCTCCCCAGTGGCGCTGTCCTTTTACAGCCGCTTCGTCAGCTGCCAGCAATGAGGGATAGACTTGGCTATCTCTCAGTACAAACAACATCCATTCTTTCAAGACACATGTAAATTTTCTGATTTTTGGGGTAAAAAGTAGTCCATTGCTAAATCGGTATTTAAAAACATATAGGCTAACATCATTTGTAATCAAACTCCATTCTTCGGCTTTGTTTCTTTACAAGATAATGACAATCCATGTTTGAAAAAACCCGCCTATTGCGTGCCTGTATTTTTGCCGCACATGTGCTGTAAAATGTGTCTGCTGCACATTGCCGGCTGCAATACGGTATTTAAAACATAGCACTGCACATGAAATGTATTGCTGCTGCCACATGTGCTGTATGCTGCTGCACATGTGCTGTATTGCTGCTGCACATGTGCTGTATGCTGCTGCACATGTGCTGTATGCTGCTGCACATGTGCTGTATGCTGCTGCACATGTGCTGTATGCTGCTGCACATGTGCTGTATTGCTGCTGCACATGTGCTGTATGCTGCTGCACATGTGCTGTATGCTGCTGCACATGTGCTGTATTGCTGCTGCACATGTGCTGTATGCTGCTGCACATGTGCTGTATTGCTGCTGCACATGTGCATGCTGCTGTATGTATGCTGCTGCACATGTGCTGTATTGCTGCTGCACATGCGCAATACTGCAAAGGCAGAATTTCAGCTGCCTTCAGTCACCTGGAAATTGACGGCTTGAAGCAGCGTCGACGGCACGTCAGCTGCACAGACCTTCACATGTTACATACCCTGCGGATGAAAGGCACAGAGAATTATGCCTACTTAAGAGATCGATCTCTTAGGTCAGCATCATTCTCCCATGCCTTTACAATTGATATTTAATAATTACCATTTTATAATTTTAGTCAGGTTAGGCAGTGCCTACCTTGCCTCCCCTGACAGCACGTGCCTGGTGTCGATATACCCCATACCCCATGATTGAATTGTGGAAACGCCCATTAACGGCACAGAACAGTTCATAATTTCAAGCAATGCATCATTCCCATGTTACTCCATTGACTCCATTTAGACCTCACGCTGCCTCGGCAAGGCCAGCTGCATAATCAAGGACGAGTCGCACCCTGACCACTCCCTCTTCTCTGCCCTGCCATCAGGCAAGAGGTACAGAAGTGTGAAAACGCACACCTCAAGATTCTGGGACAGTTTCTTCCCAGCTGTTATCAGGCAACTGAACCATCCTACCACAACCAGAGAGCAGTGCTGAACTACCATTCACCTCTTTGGTGACCCTCGGATTATCTTTGATCGGACTTTACTGGCTTTACCTTGCACTAAACGTTATTCCCTAATCATGTATCTTTACACTGGATGGCTCGATTGTAATCATGTCTTGTCTTTCCGCTAACTGCAGGCAACAAAAAGCTTTTCACTGTAGCTCGGTACACGTGACAAACTAAACAGAACTGAACTCTGCGCATTGCATCTCTCGTTAGACTGCACTTGTCACTGCTTGGGAAAGAGACGTGATGCATTTTAAAGGGGAGTTGTGTTTGGTCTTCACTCCCACAATCTGGCCCCATATAAATGGCTCTTTTAGTTTTTGACTGCAGACTATGGCACCAACAAAGAAGACTAGCTGACTCGTTGAAAGTGCAAATGGATCTGGGTAATCGTATGTGTTGGCCAGCCCTCCAACACAAGACAAAGTGTCTCTTATTAGTTGGGCCCCTGTGAAAGCATGTTTCTCAATCATATGTATTCTGCCTATCAAATGTGGCAAACAATAAAACTAAAATCTCTGGTCTCCGCATGGCATTGAAGAATAATCCCTCCTCCTCAGAACCATTCACATAATGTTCAATGATGAGATCACCGGGCATGAGGATGTAATCACGTTCAAAACATTGCATTTGTCAGCGCTTTCAAAACACAATACCACCTTGTATTAATCCCCCATGTGAATGTTTCTTCTTTGTTTGGCATGGGAATGATGTCGATTCACAATCTTTCTGCAGGGCTTGAGATTTGTTCACTATTTTTAATTCCTGACAGGAAGCAGACTCTGAATGATTTCTTCATCCTGACTTCATTCTAAGCTCATTTATTTCCTGTTTTGAACATTATTTGGCCACTCCGAGATGCTGTTTGTTTCTGTTCCCACTCTGTCAGTGCATTGTTTGCAATTTGACATTTTTGCAATCAATAATGTTGACTCTGTTCCAAATTAAGTGTGGTTAAAAATCTCTTTACAAAGCAGGAATACCAAATGAATACTTGACACTGAGTGGTAGATGCCTCTTAAATGAGAGGCAATTCATGTTAGTTAAATTTCTAAATGATACGGAAGAGGGGGGCATATTTAAGAAGCAACCTTGGAAATTCAAGGAGACTTGGATGAATTTGTAAATGAGAAATGATTTAAATTTGGTGTAGAGATGTGCAAGATGTTATACACAGAACAATATTAGGAAGCATTATCTACTCAATGGTGCCAATCTAATCAGATGGGATGCTAAGAGAGATCAGGGAGTGGTGAGATACATGAACTCCCCATGTTCATAGAGTGATACAGCATGGAAACAGGCCCTTCGGCCCAACTTGTCTACACCGGCCAACATGTCCCATCTACAGTAGTCCCACCTGCCCGTGTTTTTTTGTCCATATCTCTCCAAACCTGTCCTGTCCATGTACCTGTCACGTCGTGTTCAGTCATTGCAGGACTCTGGTCCAGAGGAAACAACATGGGTTCCATTCCTAGTGAAAGAGTACATGTCAAAGATGGCTATTGCCAAATCATACCATCAGCTTGTGTCTAAGATACCATTTTAGCTTAGGCCATTGGCCACAGTGACAACATCCAACACCATAAACAGATGCAGAAGAAATATTAAATGAATCCCTTAAATCAGAAAGTGTGATACGATAAGATGACTGGACAATTGCTGGGATGTTCAGCTTCACCATGATGTTTGCCAGTCCAACGTTAACTGCTTTAATTGTACTCAACCAGTTCCAATGAGTGGATTGCAGGCTCGACGCCAAGCTCACAATATAATCATTCCGAACTCTATCGCTGTTTCGTGAATTCCAGAAAATGCCTCAGGAACATTCTCAAAGTCTCCTGGGAGAAAATGGAACAAATGTGCCAACTGTTGAGGATTCTCAGCTTGCAACTCCATTCAAACTATCGAAAGAGTAAAAAGGGAGGCTCCTGATCAACAGCATCATGGAAGCTCAGCGTTTACAGCCGAACAAGGGCAGTACCTCCCCAACAACCTACCCGCCTGTCCCACCATGCATCACCTCCAGCTTGGTCTGCCACCTTGCATTAGACTTGTCGGCCACCTCACAGCTCATAGAAGTCAAGGTCACCCTGAGGATAGACGCAAAATGCTGGAGTAACTCAGCGGGACAGGCAGCGTCTCTGCAGAGAAGGAATGGGTGACGTTTCAGGTCAAGAACCTTCTTCAGACGGAAGAAGGGCCTCCGCCCGAAACGACACGCATTCCTTCACTCTACAGTTGCTGCCTGTCCCGCTGAGTTACTCCAGCATTTTGTGTCCATCTTCAGTGTAAACCAGCATCTGCAGTTCCTTCCAACACAGGTCACCCTGAGCATCCTCCACCATGTCAGGGAGAGGGCTGGTCAACAACCAGAAACTCAACTAGATCACAAACAAAAGGCTGGATATTTTTAAGAAGCCTATATTTATATTTATAGATACAAAAGACCTCGGTGGGTATAGGAGGAAGAATCAGAATGTGAAATTGAATGACAGAGTGGTCTCAATGGGCTGAACGTGCTTCTATTTTACATATTTGCAAAAAGACACCCCCACTTGATGGTCACCCCAATTCCATCCGTATAATTAATTCCCTTCATTTTGATCGTACCAGTGTACGGGCGACACAGTGGCATAGCGGTGAGAGTTGGTGCTGCCTTACTTTATCTCCAAAGACGTAACATGTTTGTAGGTTAATTGGACACTTAGTGTAAATGTAAATTAATTCCCTTCTAAACACGGTGGCGTAGCGGTAGAAAAAGAGTGCTGCCTAAACAAAACAGGTTCGATCCTGATGTGGGTGACATGTACAAAATACGCGGAGACGTACATGTTGTAGTCTTGGTGTAAACTCCTTAACAAAACAATGTGTGACATCTCAGAGCAGTTTGTCTCAAACTCCTGCACCTCCATACTCACCCTTTATCACTAAGAAGGCCATGAGCAGGCGGCACAGAAGCAACCAGTGGTCCAACTTTTCATCTCCACCAATTACTCCCCAATCATTCCCATGCAAAGCTGGACGGTGCCCTCAAAGCTGCATACCATACGGACACAGGCACACAGGCACACATTCCTTCTCTCCAGAGATGCTGCCTGTCCCGCTGAGTTATTCCAGCATTTTGTGTCCCTCGTCAGTGTAAACCAGCATCTGCAGTTCCTTCCTACACAGTTCACCCTGATGATTGTCTTAACAGGAAGAAAAATGGATGGGAAGTGTACACACCGTGCATGGAAATGCAAACGGGAATACTGGAGAATTACTTTAATTTTAATTCTGAATAAATGAATGAACTGTAAATTCTGGTGATATGTTAATACAAACAAAACATGGGCGCCGTGTTATTACACTTTCCTGAACATTGCACCGCTTGGTACATTTACGCGAATGATCCCAGAAATGAGTGGGTTAACATTTGATGAGCGTTTGACGCACCTGAGGCTCAACTCGCTGGAGGGGGGACCTCACCGAATAGCGAAAGGCCTGGATAGATTGGATGTGGAGAGGATATTTCCACGAGTCGGAGAATCTAGGACCAGAGGTCATAGCCTCAGAATTAAAGGAAGTTCCTTTTGGAAAAAGATGAGGAGGAATTGCTTTAGTCAGAAGGTGGTGAATCTGTGGAATTCATTGCAACAGAAGGCTGCGGAGACCAAGTCAGTGGATATTTTTACGGCAGAGGTAGATAGATTCTCGATTAGTAATGGTGTCAGGGGTTATGGGGAGAAGGCAGGAGAATGGGGCTAGGAGGGATAGATAGATCAGCCAAGATTGAATCCCACTACTCCCCCACACAGAACGGCCAATTCATACGTTCATAAATGATAGCAGAATTAGGCCATTCGGCCCATCAAGTGGGGCAAATGGCCTAATTCTGCTATCATTTATGAAGGTATGAATTGGCCATTCTGTGTGGGGGAGTAGTGGGATCTAGGGAGAGGTGATTGGAATGTGGGGAATATACCACAGACACAGACACCGAGCCGACAGGCCTGTCTGTTTCTGCTGAATGGTTCGGTGACAGAAGTCTCCTGCATTTGTAGTTGAAGCTTTGCACTAAGGCTCGATGACTGTCCTTCCACTTACACTCAAGGTTCATTCTTTCTTTTTCAGATATGGGATATGAGTGATGATGAAAGCTTCTGAAAGCAGTCTGCGGCTACCAAATGGATGACGTTTGATACTGAGTTGCAACTTGGACTGATCCCAAAACCCTCTCCAGAATGCAATTCTAACGTGCAATAACAGCCACCCTGGCTGAGCATTCACTGTCATTTTCATTGGTACATTTGGCTTAATTAAGAAGCACTTTGTTTTCAATAAATACATTTTATCTCCTAATGTTTTTTTTGGAGTTGAAAATAGGCAAATGTTCACGATACGTACAGCCAGACAGCAGTCTAGAGATGATTATCACGGCATCAGCAATAAAAGCAATAATCTCACATCTGAATGTCAAAGCATATATTCAAAGTTAAGGGCCTGTCCCACTGTACGAGCTAATTCAAGAGTTCTCCCGAGTTTCCCCGATTCGAACTCGGAGAATTACGGTAATAGCCGCTCGTAGGTACTCGGGGCTTTCGTGGACATTTTTCAACATGTTGCAAAATCTTCACGAGTCTTCCCGAGCTTACCGCGTTTCCCGAGAACCTGCCCTTAGCGGTACGAGCCGTTAAGAGACGTCCCGAGCTGCGACGTACCCGCTACGTACATTCTCCATGCTTGCCACGAGTTTGATTTTTTTTAAACTCGGGAGAGCTCTTGAATTACCTCGTACAGTGGGACAGCCCCTTTATTCTATGTATTTACAGCCAAGCATTGGAGCAAATGATCCATGCTGCTAAACTGGGGGGACATAACCATTTGCTGACGTTCCTATTCATTCTTAAAAATACCAATTTACGGGTGTCAATTGTTTTTCTCAATGTAAATGGGTTTTTTTATTGTCAGTGCAAGCCAATAGTCTTTGTCTAGGAAGGCTCTGCAGATGCTGGTTTAAACTGGAGATCGACACAAAAAACTGGAGTAACTCAGCGGGACAGGCAGCATCTCTGGAGAGAAGGAATAGATGACGTTTCAGGTGGAAGAACGGTCTCGACCCGAACGTCACCTATACCTGAGATGCTGTCTGGCCAGCTGAGTTACTCCAGCTTTTTTGTGTCGATCCAATAGTCTTTTGTGATTATTTTAACTAAATATGAGGAGTTTTAATCACTAAAGCTATTGGCTTCATTTATCATTTTTTTGTGCAAAATTAACACCTTTTTAACATCCTGCGACCGACTCTGCAGCCCTGAAACTACTGCAAGTGTATGTGCTGGTGGAATCTGCATGCAATGTATACTACCTAACTCCATCATTCATCATGGCTGATTTCATAGGAACTAAAAATGAACCTGCTTTTTGTTTGTACCATTCAACTGCTGTTTTGCTCGCTGTAGTTGGTGTTGAATGATGTTGAGAAATAAAAACCTGTAGGCTGATACCATCTGGGCAATCTCCCTTTGTGGTTTGGTACGTGGCTATTTGAACAAAGCCATTCATTCGTTGCATCACCAGTCCATTGCCTCGAGTAACACACAGCGTTCAAAATGAAATCTCGGCATTTTCGAGGCTTGAAACATTCATGAACCTTATTAACGAACGTTTACGTTTTTGAGGTCGGTGTGAGAGTGAGAGAGGCCGAAGATTTGGGATTTTTGTTGGTAATCGTCAAGAACAATCGGGGTATCGGATCGCAGCAGTATCAGGGAGCTGATTCAACATGAGATGCTAGACTGATGAAACACCCTGAGGCAGTGTCTACCCATTGCTACTGTTTTCATAACCTCACACTGCTATCACCAGGGGTCCAACAAAAGCCAGCGTTCTTGTCAATAATTAATATTCTAATCTGTTATCCACAGAAGACACAAAGGGCTGTTGAAATTACATGATTTTTTTCAAACTCTACTACCTCTGGCAGAGAAAATGATTAAGAGAGGTGCGTTAACTCTAAGCATGCCCATTCCCCTGTGAGATAAACATGGTCAGTACTACTGTGATCCTTGGTCTTGTGTTTACCAATTCTACCCGACTACAGACCTCATCGCATGGACCAGCTAACGGTGAAATACCAGAGATGAAATAAGAGCAACGGCCTTCAATGCTAACGGCAATTGAATCAATAGTGTATCGATGAGCCCTGGGTAAAAGAGGAAAAAATCACAGTGGATGGAATCACAGCTCGTGAAAAGGTAGCTGGCTTTAGCTTTTGAAATCAATCATCCCAACCACTGCAGGAATTCCCCCAGCAGGTTGCTGGAAGCAACCATCATTCGCTGCTTCTACTGTCTGCGGGAACGTTTATTGGTGATCCCGTAACGTCCATTTGACAATGAGTTAGTCCGTGCCAACATTTCACAAGACCTGGACAACATTCAGATATCAGCTGATAGATGATAAGTATCATTTGCTCCACAATTTGCCAGGCAGTGACCATCCCCAATAGCCATTGCTGCATCCTCCACCATGTCAGGGAGAGGGTGGTCAATGACCAGAAACTCAACTAGATCACAAACAAAAGGCTGGATATTTTTAAGAAGCCTATATTTATATTTATAGATACAAAAGACCTCGGTGGGTATAGGAGGAAGAATCAGAATGTGAAATTGAATGACAGAGTGGTCTCAATGGGCTGAACGTGCTTCTATTTTACATATTTGCAAAAGACACCTCCACTTGATTGTCACCCCAATTCCATCCGTATAATTAATTCCCTTCATTTTGATCGTACCCGTGTACAGGCGACACGGTGGCGTAGCGGTAGAGTTGCTGCCTTACAGCGCCAGAGACCCAGGTTCGATCCTGACGATGGGTGCTTCTCTGTACAGAGTTTGTACGTTCTCCTCATGACCTACGTGGGTTTTCTCCAAGATGTTCGGTTTCCTCCCACACTCCAAAGGCGTACATGTTTGTAGGTTAATTGGCTTGGTGTAAATGTAAACGTCCCCAGTGTGTGTAGGATAGTGTTAATGCGCGGGGATCGCTGGTTGGCGCGGACTCAGTGGGCCGAAGGGCCTGTTTCCGCCCTGTATAAACGAAACTGAACAAAACAATGTGTGACGTACAAAATGAGGAGCAGTTTCTCTGCTAGTAGCAATGTTACAAAATTTTGAGATTTTAAAAATCAAGTCTAATTTATCCCATCAGATAAAGCATAAAAAGAAGTTTAATTTGTCACCTAATTCACTTTCATATCTTCAGTATTTAAAAAGTTATGGCCATTTTCATACTCGGAAATTATCATCTTGTACTCTATTGCTTTTCCATTGACTTAACACAAAAGCTGTGATTGAGAACAGTCAAATGGCCATAACTTTCTTAAAAATTAAAAGAACTAAAATACATTTTCAGTTATTATAGATTGAAGCATTCTGAAACAAATATGAAACAATCTTACTTAGATGAAATTAAAACATATAATTCGTTAGTTACCTAATTGTAGCTAGTTACAAAATTCAATTACTAGATCTAAACATCTATCAATTTCTTTAGAATAGATTAACATTTTTAAATAGCCTAAGTGTCCAAATAACGTTCACACAAGAATTCACAATATAATATAATTTTTAAATCTCATTGTCATGGATTTATAGGCCAAATGGAAGGACTTTAATGTTTAAAACCTGTAAATTAATGGTCATTTAAGTCAACTTGCGAGCAGGTTTTTCTGGAACGCGACCATTTGGAACGTTGCGGTTTGCAGTGATTTAGATCCCCATGTCTGCATGGAAAACACTGCCGGTCGGTATGGGGACTAAATCACCGTTTCGCAACATAAAATGTGAACTAAAGGTATCTTAAGGACCACTTTTATACATAAAAATAAACCGCTTTCTTTTACCTGTCACCTACGTGAAATCCGTCCCCGTTGGCGGTGTTGACGGCTTTAGAAGCTGATTTTTAAATTAATCCAGCGCTGAACGAGTCGGACGATTTAAAAAAAAAATACACAGAACGGCCGTCGGAACGATTCTTCAAGCTTGCACTCCAACAAAATATAATCCAGGACAAGGTAAGGGAAAAAAAGCGCACACGGCCAGTGGCAGAATTGCAGCGCCGCTGAAGGTAAGTATTGTAACATACGTACTGCTAGTCTCCTCCAGCAACCTCTCCCAAACTCACCTCCCTTATCACTAAGAAGGCCATGAGCATGAGACACAGAAGAACACCACCACATGTGGGTTGTCTCCAAACCGCACGTCATCCTGACCTGGATAATGGACCTCTGTTATTTTGCAGTTGCTGTTCCTATGTCCCTCCCTCCCCAATAACACGATGGGTGACCTTTCACCAGTGGGACAGCAGCAGTGAATGAAGATGGGTCACCAGGGTCGTCTCAGCCTCAGTAACTTCCCGCCTGCCCACTGATGTCCACATCCTGAAAAATGAATTTAAAAATAAACGTTCCCAGTTGTTTGCCGGAGGACCATGAGTGAACAGCAGCATTGCACTAATTACCGTTCTGTGGTCAAACATTCAATCTCCACCAATTACTCCCCAATCATTCCCATGCAAAGCTGGGCAGTGCCCTCAAAGCTGCATACCATACGGACACGGGTATACATTCCTTCTCTCCAGAGATACTGCCTGTCCCGTTGAGTTACTCCAGCATTTTGAGTCTATCTTCGGTGTAAACCAGCATCTGCAGTTCCTTCCTACATTGCCGTCCGTTCTCCATTGCTGGGTCAAATTGCTGGAACTCTCTACCTAACAGCATTGCGTCGGGGCTCGTCGAGCCTTCTGCAGCATTGGAGCTCCCAACTAGCCTCACTCGAGACTGCAAGCTCTTGGTGGTAAGTCCACGGTGGTCGCGGTGGGAGCAATCCCAGGCGAGGGATCCGCTCCGATGTTAAGTCCACGTCCCGCGGTGGGGCTCACGACAGTCCGAGGCGGCCTCCCAGCTCCAGCGATGGAAGGCTGCAGAGCCCGGAGAATGTGATCCGAAAAATAATCACATCTCCGGGAAGGTAGGAACTTGAAAACAAGTTTCCCCCCCAATCCCCTCCCACCTCCCCCCACATAAACCAAACCGAAGAACATTAAAACAAACTTTGAACGCGCTAAAAATAGCAAAAAGAAAGAAAAAACAAACAGATTGCCGGCAGGGCTGCCATCTCTCCGGCGCCCCTGGTGGTCTTTTTGCCCATGGGAACTACACTCACCCCCCTGCAGGACCTATACAACAGGAGGTTAAGATCCAGAGCCAGCAAGGTAATGAAGGACCCCTACCACCCCAGCAGCGGACTGTTCCAGCTGCTACGGTCAGGCAAACGCCTCCGCTGTCACGCTGCAAAAACAGAGTGGATGAGACGGAGTTTCTTCCCACAGGCCATCACGACTGTAAACTCTGATCTCACCAGGGAGTAATTACTGTTGTGGCTTTTTTTAAAAAATGTAAATACTGGTTCAATTCTGTTCTGTAGTTTTTGTACAAACCCGCAGGCATTGGCACTTTCATTTCACTGCACATCTTGTATGTGTATGTGACAAATAAAGTTGACTTGACTGCAGTGATTCAAGGAGGCTGCTCATCGCTAACTTCTCAAGGGCAATTAGAGATGAGCAATTAAATGCTGGCTCAGCCTGAGAAGTTTACATCCCTTGAATGAATAAGACAATATACAATAGGTGCAGGAGTAGGCCATTCGGCCCTTCGATCCACACCACCATTCAATGTGATCATGGCTGATCATCCCCAATCACTACCCCGTTCCTGCCTTCTCCCCATATCGCCTGCTCTGCTATCTTTAAGAGCCCTATCTAGCGCTCTCTTGAAAGTTTCCAGCGAACCCGCCTCCACCGCCCTCTGAGGCAGAGAATTCCACAGACTCACAACTCTCTGTGAGAATAAGTATTTCCTCATCTCCGTTCTAAATGGTTTAACCCTTATTCTTAAACTGTGGCCCCTGGTTCTGAACTCCCACAACATCAGGAACATGTTTCCTGCCTCTAGCGTTTCCAAACCCTTAATAATCTTATATGTTTCAATAAGATCCCCTCTCATCTTTCTAAATTCCAGAGTGTACAAGCCCAGCTACTCCATTCTCTCAGCATATGACACCCGCCATCCCGGGAATTAACCTTGTAAACCTACGTTGCACTCCCTCAATAGCAAGAATGTTCTTCCTCATATTAGGGGACCAAAATTGCACACAATATTCCAGGTGTGGTCTCACTAGGGCTCTGTACAACTGCAGAAGGACCCCTTTACTCCTAGACTTAACTCCTCTTGTTATAAAGGTCAACATGCCATTTGCTTTCTTCACTGCCTGCTGTACCTGCATGCTTACTTTCATTGACTGATGAACAAGGACCCCCCAGATTCAAGATTCAAGATTCAATTTAATTCAAGATTCAATTTATTTGTCATTTGAACCCCTTGAGGTCCAAACGAAATGCCGTTTCTGCAGCCATACATTACAAACAAATAGACCCAAGACACAACATAATTTACATAAACATCCATCACATCGCTGTGATGGAAGGCCAAAAAACTTATCTCTCCACTGCACTCCCCCCCCCCCCCCCCCCGATGTCAGAGTCAAAGTCAAAGCCCCCGGCTGGCGATGGCGATTGTCCCGCGGCCATTAAAGCCACGCCGGGTGGTGCGAGGTCGCACACCGGGTCTTGATGTTGGAGCCCCCGGCGTGCGCTCGCAGAGTCCCGCGGCCATTCCAAGCCATGCGGGGCGGTGCTGTAAGGCCCTGCTCCATGAGCTCTTCGACCCCGCAACTCGGGCGGGAGAAGTCGCCGTTGCGAGAGCCCTGAAAAGCGGTCTCCCTCCAGGGACCCGCGGGCTCGCGGTGCCGCCGTCCACCAGACCCGCAGTTGCAGCCTCCGAATCTCCGGAGG